>NW_013675347.1:5874-13486 GCF_000517525.1 Limulus polyphemus | reverse complement strand
ACCTGATCAATTGGTGAAACAGTAATTTAATATTTTATATCCGTCAAGTTTATAACACCCTGCCTGATCAATTGGTGAAACAGTAATATAGCATTTGATATATGCTTTCCCTTAACAATAAAGCTACTTTCACGTTTCTTGTCCGAAGAGTAACTTATAACCAGTGCAGGTTATTACTTCATCATTTGATGTTGTTTAGAGAACAAAAACAAGTTAAAGAATCTTATAAAGTTAATCACACAGTAACAAGAGGATACTGTTCAACCACGTTCCCGGATAGACATCAAAAGCACTTGTAAGTAACGAAGTTTAGAACTTCAATAAACCAGGCTTATTATAGGCGGGGACTTCAATAGAACATGTACAAAGATGCTGAAAGCATTTATTTATGTTATCCAAGCCAGAAAAATAATCCTTGTTCGAGATTAGGCGTCGTAACAACCATTTGGTTGTTTGGGAGATGTTTTACTATTTCCAAACCTGCTACTTTTAGAAGTTAGGGTAACAGAGAATGTGAGAACGAGATTAAGTACTGATGATGATGATGAACAAAAAGTTATTATCTTCAAAGAAAACGCAATCATATGATCACAAAATGAAATGTGATTGAGCCATTAGGTTATTCTTGAAAATGTTTTTGAATACTTTAAAAAAGTGGGCTAGACTACATCGAATAATCTGTTTCTCAGAACTGACTAGAGACCTCCAATTGGTAATCGATCAGTCAAAAATCAAATGTTTGCGTCAAGCGTTCTTTACTACAGCAAAAGTTTCGTGTAATCGTTCCAGTATAACACTTTTAGCTCTAGCACTCCTGGTTGTAAATGGAATTATAAGTGCATCGGCTCTAACCCGTTTATAAGAACATTAACAACTTAAGCGGTATAGGTCAACATCAGTTTAGTAGCTTTGAAATTAAATGCTTTAAACATATCCCTAAAATGTGATGTAGTTTAGGTTAGCAGTTACACTAACCACTAAACAAGTAAGTTATAAAATGTGATGTAGTTTAGGTTAGCAGTTCCACTAACCACTAAACAAGTAAGTTATAAAATGTGATGTAGTTTAGGTTAGCAGTTCCAGTAACCACTAAACAAGTAAGTTACAAAATGTGATGTAGTTTAGATTAAGCAGTTACACTAACCACTAAACAAGTAAGTTATAAAATGTGATGTAGTTTAGATTAGCAGTTACACTAACCACTAAACAAGTAAGTTACAAAATGTGATGTAGTTTAGGTTAGCAGTTACACTAACCACTAAACAAGTAAGTTATAAAATGTGATGTAGTTTAGGTTAGCAGTTCCACAACTACTAAACAAATAAGTTATTCTAAAATCATGTTTAATACAAAGACTTCGCTTAGATGTTAAGTGACATATCTCATACATTGATGTTAAATGATATATCTCACACGTCGATGTTAAGTGACATATCTCATACATTGATGTTAAGTGACATATCTCATACATTGATGTTAAGTGACATATCTCATACATTGATGTTAAATGATATATCTCACACGTCGATGTTAAATGATATATCTCATACATTGATGTTAAGTGACATATCTCATACATTGATGTTAAGTGACATATCTCATACATTGATGTTAAATGATATATCTCACACGTCGATGTTAAATGATATATCTCACACGTTGATGAAAGTGATTTATTTATTTGTTTCAAATAGTCAAGTAAAGCTACGTAAGGTCTATCTGAGCATAACCGTCCCTAATCTCGATAGCTTACTTAGAGGAAAGGCAGGTAGTCGATAGCACTCACCGCCAACTCTCTTGCTATTATAATTGAATTGTGGGACTTGATAGCTCCTGTTATAAAGCACCGACAGCCACAAAGTGCAGAGCTAACCACTAGGCCACGCTTGACCATAGAAACGATAAGACAAGCGTTAATAAGCACATTGATAAAATTCATGCTATTAGCATTGACTCCGATTAAACAGATGGTGAGTTTTTATTTTATTTAAATAGCATTACGTATTTTGTAAAACGTGGAAGTATCGTGGAGAGGAAAAAAAAAGTAATTTAACTCTACATTTCTGACTCTGGAGGTTACAAACATGAAATCATACAATTTTCTGACTATTCAACAATTTTATTTAATTAAAACCTTTCGGTCTGTTATGTTTTTTGTTTTTGTTTTCTTAGCACAAAGCATCATAACGCTCTATCCGCACATTGTCCGCTGAAGGTATCGAGCCCCGAAATCCAACGTTAAACTCCCTTTAGATTACAGCTGATCCGTTGGGGCAAGTGATTTTGGTTTAGTAGTCGGAGCCTCGTACAGGTATATTGAACGTGCTGATTATCGCTTTGAGAAATGATTCGGTTACCGTTACCAAGCAACAATGTAAACACAAAAGACGACATCTAGCGAAACAAGAACGAACAAGAAAACTAAGACGTTAAAGTTTGAATATTTTTGTTTGTAGTTAAGCACAAAGCTACACAATGATCTATCTGTGCTTTACCCACTACTGGTATGGAAACCATGATAGACGTTTTAATAACCCAATCAGTTTTCTGTTTATTATTAGCTTGGTTTTTCAAGTGAAGTGTTCACTTTATAATCATATCTTCCCGAGTTTGTAACCTCATGATATTTGCAACACCGTTTCATTGATCTTCAAAATAAACTGATTATGTTATAAGCCTGATGATAATCTCAGATTTGTGTTTGCAGTCCTCTCTCTGTGTCGTAGCAAGTTCATAGACTTACAATTAAAATAGTAAATTCCGGGGTTCGATTCTCCTCGGCTGATAGACCGCAAATAGCCCGTTATGTAGCATTGCACTAAAAAACAAACAACCATACAAACAATATTTGCAGATAAATAGCCACATCATGGGTAGGCTGCAAAACAAAGGGTAAGAGCAAAAAAATATTCTCGCTTTCAAAGGGACGTGATAGACGCTACTTAATAAAAAAAAATTTTTTTTTCGAGATAAACTTCTTTCTAAGAGCGAATAACAGCCAAGGTGTACTTGAGCGATGTCAGATGCCATGTCCACCCTGCAATGCTACATTCTGCCATGATGGACAAGGGCTTCTTCAGGACGAAAATGCGACATTGTCTGAAATTGTTTCGAAAAGCACGACAGTTTCTGTGGTCTCTTCCTTGGCCAGCTCAGCATCTTAATTTCGACCTTACTACCCTCTTAGAGAAGGGCTTGAACATAACATCTACCACCGTGATCCTCTGCCGGCATCTGAAATCCACTTGAAAACTACACTTCTCAATAATTGGAGTAGTTAAAAATTATCTTACTAGCAAGCACCAGAGGGCCAGCTCAGTCGTTAGAGTGCTTTTCTTGAGATCAACTTCGGTAACAACTGATTTTAAATAAAAGTAAATATATCTCTGTTCCATCAAACTCTCTCTTCAAATATCTAGACAATAATTTGTGTAATAATTTATATTTAGTGTTTCTTTATGCAGCGATTTACAGTAAGTTATCTGTATGTTTTTTATACGCCTCATTTTATATTGTTCGAGGGTTTGTTTGTAGTTAAGCGCAAAGCTACAAAATGGGCTATCTTTACTGTGCCCACCACGGATATCGAAACCCAGTTTCTAGCATTATAATTCCGCAGACTTTCCGCTGGGAGAATTGATCGAGGGAAATAGAAATAAATAAATACATAAATTGCTTAGGGTCCAAACGAAGTTTTCATCCATTGTATAAAAATAATAATAAATAAATAAATACATAAATTGTTTAGGGTCTAAACGAAGTTTTCATCCATTGTATAAAAATAATAATAAATAAATAAATACATAAATTGTTTAGGGTCCAAACGAAGTTTTCATCCATTGTATAAAAATAATAATAAATAAATAAATGTTAAATAAAAATGAAAAAAATTACTCAGATTTAAATACTTTATTCTGACGCAACTACGTCTGGACGAAAAATAAGAATCGAATGCAACCTGATGGAAAGAATGCCAGGCAGCAATTTGGTAAGTTCAAGGTTCGAACCAAGGTACACTACTGACACCATCCGCACTTTCAACTGTGGAGAGTTTTTTTTTAACAGTTTGAGTCAACTCCGTTGTTCAATTAAAGTCAGTCACGTAGGCGGTGGGTGCTGCTAACTGGTTCGTCTTTCCCGTCAGCAGCTCTAAATTAAGGATCTATGCCCTTGTCCCAGAGGGCGTGTTAGCTTATTTGCTTTTATGTAGAATATATTATCCTGCAAGTAATATTGTATTGTATTACCCTAACGTATTCATAAAATATAATTTGAATTTGAGCCAACTATTAGTTTCTAACAGATTTTTCTGTTTATTATAAAACTTCGGTTTTTAAACTATCCACCAGTTTCCAACAATTTTATGTAATTTTCTTTAACTGGACTAAGCTTACTTGTAAGCTCAAAAATTCTCCCGTTCCGTTTGTCAGCGGTAAGTTTACGGAAGTACAACGCTAAAATCCGTGGTTCGATTTCCGCGGTGGGCTTTGCGTTAAAACAAATGTACAAAGTATTTTAACGTTTGTTTTCACTCGTGTAAAGGGTGGTGTGAGACGGCGGACATGCCGTCTGTTCCTTCTACATTGATTTCCGTTATAACGATCTTACACTAGATTCACAGCTGCTCTAGAAAGACTTTATAAGTTTCTAATGTGGTAGTATTTCCTGTTAACGGAACAAATACTATTCTTACTAATATAAGTCACATAGAACATTAATTATTGTTATATGTTTGCAAGAATTTTGTTTCCAGTTCGTACTAAACTGGTTGTTTTTTTTTTCAATGTTCATATTATGTGAATCGAAACGGCGGAAAAAAAAGAAGAGAAAATTGAGGACTTTACATAATCATTGAAGTAGAAGAAAGATATGAATATTTACAAAAGTTAAAGAAAGGATAAGACTTGTTATAATTTGGTTAATTTTAGTAAGCTTGAATTATTAGATTGTAAATCATAGGATAACAGAAGGTAAACCATTAAACATATATATATTTGGTCAAATAATACGATTTATTTTTTATATGGTATATTATAATAGTCGGCCACCCGTTGACTCAGCAGTGAAGTTGGGGGCTTATAACTCTAAAATTCGGGGCTATATCCCTGTAATGGGCACATCAAGGTTAAACACCCAGGTTAGAAACTTTAAGTTTTGAGCAGCTGTCCAGAGAGAGAGAGCAGCTAGTTAGCAGCACTATCCGCCTGCATGGTTACTCTTAATTGCTCTCATATTGCATTTAAAACATTTTGCTCCCGATAGTATACGTTATAGGACTTAATTAAACGATTTCAATGTTTAAGCGAAAATATTCATAACGTATACGGACAAAATTTTGTCCTTTAAGGTTCTACTTGTACACTCACCTCTGAAGAATAGTAAAAAATAAACATTTTAAAACCACTCTTTATTCGTAAGGTGTCAGCCTTCACTACTACTGATGAAAACTCCATAACCTAATTATCGTGTTAGAAAAATAAAACTGTCTTACCTGCAGAACAACCTATCTTTACTAAACAATAACACTTTAACATATTACTTTTAACTTCTTTTTTTTTTCAAAAGAAAGCGAGTTAAGAAATATTCATATATCCTTCTAAGACAACCCGTTTATACCTGTAATTACCCTAGTAGCTATCCTGTCTAATACGTCAACATCATTTCTTACACAAGGAGACCAAAACAGCTTTCCAAGTGAGGCCTAACTAAAATTCTATTAGCTTCACAACTACAAACAAAACATTACTTAATTAGCTTTAATGTCTTAATACCAACATACCAAGAACAATTCCTTCCATCATGCTACCAACTTATATTAAAAAATTATGATAATCCAAAAAATAAAACACAAAGCTACACAATGGGCTATTTGTGCTCTGCCCACCACGGGCATCGAAACCCGGATTCTAGCGTTGTAAGTCCGCAAACATACCGCTGTGCCACGGGGGGGGGAGGCATAAGTAAAGATCATCTGAAAGTATCAATTGATCCAAATTATTCTCAAGAGTGTAATGTCACCAACAACATTTACTAATTACCCTCCTATTATTAATGGAAATAAAAAAATAAGAGGTCCAAGCTCTGACTCTTAAGGCCAGTGACAAAAGTACGTTTTGACTGCTCCTTTAATAACAACCATTGCTTTCTCTTATACAGCTAACCTTAAATCTAGTAAACTAATAGTATTTCAAAAAAACCACACAAACGCGATTTCCTTAGTTAATTTTGTATATAGCATTTATCAAACTTCTGAAAATCTCAGCACATCGAATCCACTTCCCTTCCATCATCCAGATAGCAAGTAACATTTTTAATAAAGTTCAACAGGTTAGTAAGGCAAGATTGCCCTTTACTGAAATTGTATTGGTTCTCTATGTTTGGTTTGAATTTCGCGCAAAGCTACCCTAACTTAGCAGTGGTAGACTAGAGGGAAGGCAGTTAGTTATCACCACCCACCGGCACCAAATTGGGCTACTCTTTGACCAACGAATAGTGGGATTGACCGCCACATTATAACGCCCCCAAGGCTGAAAGGGCGAGCATATTTGGTGTGACGGGGGTTCGAACCCGCGACTCCCAAATTGCGATTCAAACGCCCTAACCACCTGGCCTTGACGGACCTATAACAAACATAATACATCATCACGCAGATATGATGTTTATTACGCCAAGTGTTACGAACCTTACAGTTGAGTTCTAAGGTCAAATTAGTGCGAGCGAACGTGTAATGAATCCACATAGACGTTTTCTGCAGAATTTAATAGTACTCTACCGAGCTTATGAAGTACCTGTTATCTTATACTCTTACAAAAATCAATCTGTGAGCGAGAAAAACACCTGACACGCGACTCGAGATATCGTTACAGAGAGAGCACGGGAAGATCGATACGTATGTCTGGAATATCTTGATTTTTTTTCCTGTTATTTTATATCTTCGATCAATGTAAATTCATTTATCGTTAAAAGCAAAACCTATTCAACACAGACTTCAATATTTAAACTCTTGATGTACAAATGATTGGAAAGTTTAATTTGACATTAATCCCACAGTTTGTTTAATCAAAGTTGAAGGATAACTTTTATTAATGGTAGAGCTATACTTGTCCTCATAAGTTTTGTATTTGTCTCCCTCTGGTATTGTGTTGCTCTCATTCAATTTCACTTGTAATTAGATTAATTCATTAATATTTAATAAGGAGATATGTTCACACGTGACTTAATCTCAATAAATGACATTAACTACCTAGATTTGTCGTAAGCCTTTACAAAACTTAAACACAGCTCTTTATAAAATATACAGATTTAAAGGTGATGTCCATGGAATAAAATATACAAATTTAAAGGTAAGGTCTATGGAATAGAATATACAAATTTCAAGGTGAGGTCTATGGAATGGAACATACAAATTTCAAGGTGAGGTCTAGGGAATAAAATATACAAATTTAAAGGTGAGGTCTATGGAATGGAACATACAAATTTAAAGGTGAGGTCTATGGAATAGAATATACAAATTTAAAGGTGAGGTCTATGGAATGGAACATACAAATTTAAAGGTGAGGTCTATGGAATAGAATATACAAATTTAAAGGTGAGGTCTATGGAATGGAACATA
>NW_013675347.1:0-5021 GCF_000517525.1 Limulus polyphemus | reverse complement strand
AGGTGAGGTTTATGGAATGGAACATACAAAGTTAAAGGTGTGGTCTATGGAATAAAATATATAAACTTAAATAGTGAGGTTTATGGAATGGAACATACAAAGTTAAAGGTGTGGTCTATGGAATAAAATATATAAATTTAAAGGTGAGGTTTATGGAATGGAACATACAAAGTTA
Organism: Limulus polyphemus; assembly: GCF_000517525.1. NCBI lineage: Eukaryota > Metazoa > Arthropoda > Merostomata > Xiphosura > Limulidae > Limulus > Limulus polyphemus. Next base: position 4,846 of record NW_013675347.1, on the reverse strand, counting down.
AAGGTGTGGTCTATGGAATAAAATATATAAATTTAAATGTGAGGTTTATGGGATAGAATGTACAAATTTCTTCACACCAGCACTTTAAACCTATTCCTATTAAGTTTTCTATTTTCGATCATCGTGCTGCACATTCTTTCATTAGAAACATACTTAACACCATAGAAGCTTCATCTTACCCGAATACAGTGAGTTAAGATGTCAGTATTTCTAATAGCATCACTAATGCAGATTAATAGGGTTAGCTACGCATCGAAAGTTTTATGTTTACAGGGTTTACAGTCTAGAGTGTTCAAGACAGGAGACTGACTGTGTGTATAATTTTGTAAAACCAGTGTGTTTGCTTATCCGCATAAAGCCGGACGGAATATAGTTCTTAGCATGCCTGACTGTGAAACTGGAGGTTCATAGTTCACAGTTCGGAGCTCGTTCCTTCACAAACGCGCTCCGCACTTTGGGGGTAGTACGTGCACTATAAGAATGACAGTCAAATACCACTATTCGATCAAACACGGTTAGCCTAAGGGTTAACGATTGCTGCTGTTGACTAGATGTCATTCCTTTAATCACAAACATCCTGCATGACATTGAATTTCGGTGTTTGATAATTTTGAGATGCTCAGTCGTGAAATGGTTATTTTTTTAATCAATGACCGAATTCCGAGATTGATCCTGACATATATATAACACTTGGCTCCATGAATAACTTGCGTTTCAAGAAGAAAGTTCGAAACATTAACATGTTTCTTGCTTTCTAAAACACACGTGTTAAAGATAGTACCAAATATTATTTCCTTCTACCACTTGAATAAAATCGAAACTGAAACACTGACATCGGGATATGTTGCCTTCCAAAAGAATTGGTTACATAAAAAGTCTCAGCGTGACTTAGTGGTTAGCATACTCAATTAACATTGGGATATATTGCCTTTCAAAAGAATTAGTTACATAAAAAGTCTCAGCGTGACTTAGTGGTTAGCATACTCAACTGTTTATTCTAAGTTCAAGGCACTGGCCGTGACACTACTGAGCATGTTCCTTCCTTCACCTGTGAGTACTTTATAAAAGTGAATCTCAATCTTGTTATTATGTTGGAAGTCTGACAAAGCCCTTATGGCGGCGGGTGCTACTAACTGACTCTCTTCATTCTAGTTCGTAGTTCACAATTACAGACTCTTATATCTGAACCTTAGGGAATTCTGACCTTGTCATTTAGCTCACGTGCGCATAAAGTGCCTTATAAGTTGAAAATACCTATATAAAAAAAGAAGATAAATTTTAATTTAAAACAGGACAAACATTTAGGCCACAAGAGAAAAATTTGTATACGTCAACTTTCTAGAAACACATTTATAAAGTGCTAGTGTTAACAGTTTATAGCAGAAATACATTTATAAAGTGCTAGTGTTAACAGTTTATAGCAGAAACACATTTATAAAGTGCTAGTGTTAACAGTTTATAGCAGAAACACATTTATAAAGTGCTAGTGTTAACAGTTTATAGCAGAAACACATTTATAAAGTGCTAGTGTTAACAGTTTATAGCAGACTGCTGGGAATAGAATATTTCTCGTGTAATGTGACATGTGTAATGTGTCAACACTGTTTTAGTTGAATTCATCTCTGGCTTGTTGTGTTAAGCACGAAAGTTGTGTAAAAATGAAAACGTATCCCACTCCTTAATTAGCAGAAGCTGCCAAATCACATGCTTAAAGTTGATATTTTTAAGAAACTTTTATATAACAGAGTAAAAAGTACAGTGTTCTTGACCAACACAAAATCTGAGCAATAACCTTTTTTCACTTTCGTTGGAGATGACAAAAATAGTTTCTAATGGACTCTCTCAACCATCTTCAAAGTTAATTTGAAATATAACTGAGATGCTGCTCAGAAAAAGAAGAAAAAAATTCTCTCATGAAGTTCATGACGTTTCAATGAGAAATGTGTACATCGCAGAAGTAATCATTGGTTTGTTTGTTGTTATTTATCTTTCATCTCTATTTTATTTACATGATACACTACAAAAAACTTTAAATACGACACTCTCTGCTTATGACTGATTTAAATTAGTCTTAAGATAGTTCCAGCGTTCCATTTACTCAATATTTTGTGGTGTTTGACTCCTTTACCGAAACACAGATGGCGCTATTCATTCACACGACATCCAAAAGTTAGTTTCTCAAAGCAACGGTCATAAGCCAGAATCAACAAACGCGCACAGAGTAAACACGGATACTGTTTATCGTGGTCTCTAATGACACTCGCGAAGACTAGGAAGTTAAAAATAGATATGAAACTGAATAATAATGATCAATTCTGAAACAAAAGTTTTAGGGAAAGCCGGACAATCGGATATCTGTATGAATATGACTGTATCATGTCCACCACGGGTATCGTTTTTCAGAAGTGATCCCATAAATAATTAGTGGGATTATGTGAAATGTTGATGGTATTATCTTTTGTTTGACTCCTGTGCTATTAAAATGCTTCTATTCATCAAACGCGTCAATCGACAAGCAGTTAGGTCCATACATAATTTAAGAAAGTGTATTGTACAAAAAAACGATAGGTTCGTATGGACTCCACCGATAATTCTAGGATCAATAATCAATACAATGTTTTGATGGATGATCCTAGAATCGTCTGAAAATGTATTTTTATGGTTTAATTTCATGCATAAAAAATCCTATAAGTAATACATTTGACTGCTTTGCGTAGAATAGATGACTGTCTTATATAAAAATGGTCAATATTGGTCATCTATTCGATTCATAACAGCCAAACTAATCTATTGTTATTCAAGATTTGCTTAGAGCTTTGAGATCATTTCTGAACACAGATTGTGGTCTGACGATGTCTTAGGTCGTATTTGTAAGACGAAACCAATATATGTCACACAGAATATTTTGCGCTAACTTAAAGTATTCTGAATCATTGCGAACGATATAAGGCTTGAAAAATGAGCGAATTCACACACTTTTGTTTTGGTTAATTCTTTACATAGAGTGTTCCCGAAAAAAAAAAACTGACGCATTATGTTGACCCTGCCGGTCGTGAACGATATAGGAACAAGTCAGTAATTTAAGGGTTAAGCAGTTCTCACTAGATACGTTATTCGTGAATTTTTCTTTTGCTTATCCAAAAAAAAAGTGTAGTTTCAGTGAAGGAAATAAAGAATCGTGAATGACGTAGAGACCAGCGCTAAATATTCTGTGTGACATATGAACTAATTCACTCATGAAGTTCATGACGTTTCAATGAGAAATGTGTAATAAAGATAATTTCAACCAATAAGGAAGCTATATAGACACCAATCTGTTATAAACTGTTTGAATTTGTATAAGAACTACAGAACATAATAAAGATAATTTCCACCAATAAGGAAGCTATATAGACACCAATCTGTTATAAACTGTTTGAATTTGTATAAGAACTACAGAACATAATAAAGATAATTTCAACCAATAAGGAAGCTATATAGACACCAATCTGTTATAAACTGTTTGAATTTGTATAAGAACTACAGAACATAATAAAGATAATTTCAACCAATAAGGAAGCTATATAGACACCAATCTGTTATAAACTGTTTGAATTTGTATAAGAACTACAGAACATAATAAAGATAATTTCAACCAATAAGGAAGCTATATAGACACCAATCTATTATAAACTGTTTGAATTAGTATAAGATACATTCTGTAACTGATATTTAGCCATAACAGATTCGTACAGAGCTCGTGTAACATATGACTGCAGTTATATAGTTAGGTTATTTTTATTTTGTTTGTACGCATTGATTTAGCAACGGGTTTCATTGAATTACGTTCCTTTTAAATTGTTAAACTTCACCTGTTACTCGAAAAATTCCACACTAAATTATCTCACCAGGTCTTGTTTATATTATTATTATTTTAGCCGAGAGTATCCTAGTAATTAGTTTGTTGGACTGTAAATTCGAAGATTCTTTGGTCGAGTCCCGTTGCTGCACAAACGTGCTTCACACTTGAGCCATGAATGTGTTATAATAGTAGCAGTCAAATCTTACTATTCGGTTGGAGTTGCACAAGAGTAAGAGGTGGGTGTTCTTTACTATAGTTGTCTAGTCTGTTAGTTCAAAATTAGGGACGGCTAGCGCAGATAGTCATTGTGTAGCTTTCAGCGAATTTTTGAAGCCAAAACTAGTCTATCACTATATTATCAGGAATGGCCATTATTGCAGATAGTCATTGCGTAGCTTTCAGCGAATATCTGAAGCCAAAACTAGTATATCACTATATTATCAGGAATGGCCATTATTGCAGATAGTCATTGCGTAGCTTTGAGCGAATATCTGAAGCCAAAACTAGTCTATCACTATATTATCAGGAATGGCCATTATTGCAGATAGTCATTGCGTAGCTTTGAGCGAATATCTGAAGCCAAAACTAGTCTATCACTATATTAACAGTGACGGCTATTATTGATTATTGCTTAATAAAAGATTAATAACATAGATTACAAAACACACGGATGCTAGCTTTTCAATTATACTAAATGGAGAATTCTTATTTACTTAGGAACTATCTTAGAATGTGTTAAGTATTACAATTTATCCTGGATGAGCCTCAATTTATTACGTAACGTTTTATAATTTCGAACAGCCTGATACTGAGTTAAATGATAATTTAGATTTAGAAATTAAATAAATGTCCAATTTATGATACTTGCCAACAATATTGATATACACAGTTTTTTTAATACAAATATATTTGAATATACAAACAATAACACAATTTACCATAACAGTTATTACAAATAATGATCTATGTACAAAAGTTTTACAAACAATATTGAGTCCTCTATCT
>NW_013675346.1:16840-23289 GCF_000517525.1 Limulus polyphemus | reverse complement strand
AATACAGCTATTCTTTAATGTAGAAGGTGGCTGTATCAATACAGCTATTCTTTAATGTAGAAGGTGGCTGTATCAATACAGCTATTCTGTCATGTAGAAGGTGGCTGTATCAATACAGCTATTCTTTAATGTAGAAGGTGGCTGTATCAATACAGCTATTCTGTCATGTAGAAGGTGGCTGTATCAATACAGCTATTCTGTCATGTAGAAGGTGTCTGTATCAATACAGCTATTCTTTAATGTAGAAGGTGACTGTATCAATACAGCTATTCTGTAATGTAGAAGGTGGCTGTATCAATACAGATATTCTGTAATGTAGAAGGTGACTGTATCAATACAGCTATTCAGTAATGTAGAAGATGACTGTATCAATGCGTCAATACAGCTATTCTATAACGTAGAAGGTGACTGTGTCACTGCATCAATACAGCTTTTCTGTAATGTAGAAGGTGACTGTATCAATACAGTATTCTGTAATGTAGAAGGTGGCTGTGTCACTGCATCAATACAGCTATTCAGTAATGTAGAAGGTGACAATACAGCTATTCTGTAATGTAGAAGGTGGCTGTGTCACTGCATCAATACAGCTATTCAGTAATGTAGAAGGTGGCTGTATCAATACAGCTATTCTATAATGTAGAAGGTGGCTAGGTGGCTGAGGTAGACAATAATATATGTAACATCTCACCAAATTCCATATTTTCTCGTCCCTGTCAAGATATTAATATAAAGACGAAATCTGTTAAGATCTTACACTTCAATCTTGTTAGCTTAGAGAAAGAAAGCCACTATGTGTAAATAAACGGCAAAATCTAGCTTCAAGTCAAGCTTTTACATTCTCAATGTGAAATAATTTAATTTCTATGACTACATTTTGGAAATTATTGGACCTAGAATATAACATTTATGAATGGGTGGAGGTTATGTTGTTTTTTAATAATGATTATGTGTGTGTGTTTGGAGGGGGGGCGTACTATAATCACCTAAAAAAGGGAAAAGGTTGGTTACTATTTCATTATTATTATTTAGGAGTTAATAGTTCTCCTACACCTGACACGAAAAGTGAGTAATTTAGGAGTTAATAGTTCTCCTACACCTGACACGAAGAGTGAGTAATTTAGGAGTTAATAATTCTCCTACACCTGACACGAGCTAGATTCAGGATTATTGGTTGCAAGTAACTTGGTTTTGTAGATATCATCAAGCTTATTTCAAAAGTAGGAGCTTGTCAGGTCTATCTCCAGAACTAGGATTTGTATTTTTTGTTTTTTGCATGTTAAGCACAAAGCTACACAATAAGCTGTCTGTGCTGTGCCCACTTCGGTTATCGAAACCCAGTTTTTAGCGTTGAGCCCTTCCGGACGTATCGCTGAGCCACTAGGGAGCCCAGAACAAGGAACACTTATTTTAAATATTTCATGCTGTAAAACGTATGTATTGAAAATAGAGAAAGCAGGTTGCTGCTACGTATTTTGACAAAATTATTCAGAATATTTTACTGTACCTTTGTAACAATAATTTATTTACAAATATGGAAATTCAGCTTTTGTTACCATTGTCCTGTATTTTTTTTTCTCAGAAAAGCAGATTTATTTAAGGGACTAAATGCATTTTTCCGACGAGAGAGAGTTCCGATATTTGTCTTAAACTTGACCCTTGAGGGGTATTCATTTCGTATTAAATAAAACGTAATCGGCCGGTATCGATGAACCTATTATGTTCAATTTTTCAATACACTCACCTTATCGATCACACTTATATTCTAGCTCCACTATCATTGTCAGAAGAGGTTCACTCTCCTGTGGACTACCGGAATGAATTATTCAATGATTGAATGCACTGTCAGGAGGATAACCCTGTTATTGTGGAGTGTTGCCTATATCAAAAACGGCATTGCCGCTATCTCATTTAACGACACATACTTGTCACGTAAATAAAACATAAAACCATTTTATTTAGTATGCTGGTGGATCACAGTTTGGATTTTTTAAACGTTGTACAGGTTGACTTTCTACCTCAGAAAAGCTGTATTGATGCATTGATACAGCCATCTTCCACGTTACAGTGGCAACTGATTTTTTTAACGGGAAATACTCTTTCACACAGAACTATACATTCTACAACTGATTTTTCAACGTGAAATACCCTCTCACACAGAACTATACATTCTACAACTGATTTTTTTAACGTGAAATACCCTCTCACACAGAACTATACATTCTACAACTGAATTTTTGAACGTGAAATACCCTCTCACACAGAACTATAATTCTACAACTGATTTTTTTTAACGTGAAATACCCTTTCACACAGAACTATACATTCTCCAACTGAAAAAAATCAGTTGGAGAATGTATAGTTCTGTGTGAGAGGGTATTGTACGTTAAAAAATCAGTTGGAGAATGTATAGTTTTGTGTGAGAGGGTATTTCACGTTCAAAAATAACGTGAAATACCCTCTCACACAGAACTATACATTCTCCAACTGATTTTTTTAACGTGAAATACCCTCTTCACACAGAACTATACATTCTACAACTGATTTTCTGTCTTGAAGGATACATTTCAGTTTTCTTAACAATACACTTTCTTTATAAAATTTTACAATTCTTTCTATGTTAACGCACGTGGTTTCCCTCCCAAACCCCAGTCCTTGTCTTCAGTACTGATAACAGCCATATACATGGTGGCCCAAAATGTGTAACGTACCAAATATTAACTTTATTTTTGTTTGTTCAAATACAAAATTCGTACTTTTTATTATATTAAACTAGGATATATATATACCAATGTTTTTCTTATATTAAACTAGGATATATATACCAATGTTTTTCTTATATTAAACTACGATATATATATATACCAATGTTTTTCTTATATTAAACTAGGATATATATACCAATGTTTTTCTTATATTAAACTAGGATATATATACCAATGTTTTTCTTATATTAAACTAGGATATATATACCAATGTTTTTCTTATATTAAACTAGGATATATATACCAATGTTTTTCTTATATTAAACTAGGATATATATACCAATGTTATTCTGAGATTCTGTATAATCCATTACACTAGTTAAGTACAGCTCTAAGTCTGATGCATAACAATGTCTTAAGCGTGTATATCTGACATTATATACACATACCAAACATCATAATATTTATATGATAAATAATTATGAATTCACTGGGAAAATTATAGTTGTTAGAAAATAAAACAAATGGGGATTTAAAGTGTACATTTAGCAGCATAATATTATACGTAGCAAAAAAATATATTGAAATGCTAAAGTAGGCTGTAATGGCAATAATGGCATTTATACGTAACCAAGAAACATTGGAAAAATTGAGACGAGTTGCACTAAAACACAGTATGAACTTCATTAACTACAAGCAGGAGGAATATGATGGCTTTCTTCCGGTCTGTAGCTACTGGTTGGAAGACGATAGACTTCAGACCCTTTAACTTGATATAAGGTAATCAGAATTAATAATGGGATGTGTTTACCCTGAGGCAGTATCTCAAAATAATCTTAACGAATGGTAATCCATACGGTTAAAACAATTATATTTTATGCGTATTAATGTTTTTATTATTGGACAGCTCGATGCTCATTTATGCACGGACAGTTTTAATCTGAAATTCCTTCTTTATATATGTTAAATTAAGACGATGTTTTACAATGTGAAATAGAACACGACTGTTTGGAATGTATGTTGGAGATGTTCAAAATTAATTATTTCTGTTATGAGGAGTGGTGTAAGGCCGTTAGTAAATTTTGTTAACGACGACTGTTTACTGTTATAAAAATTTCAAATCTTAGAAAGCGTAAAGTGAATCATTGGTTATGAACCTAGATTGTTGTCATAGTAAACACACTAGGAGATTAGTTTAATTTTGTAAGACTTGTTTGGTTTCCTTCCCTACCCAGAATTCCAGTTCGGAGACTCAGATAGCTAAGTGTGGCCGCAGAAGCTGGTGTAATTTCCACAGCAAATAAGCCAGTCACATTAACGTTGCATTATACATCTTGATAGCTTGAAACGGTTTTCCCCTGTTTGAAGATGATAAGACAGAGAAGAATTAGTCAACACTATAGAGGTATAGGTTCTTGTGTAGCCTCGGGTACACCAGTTTCATACGCCTTTCGTTATAATAAATTTCATTATTTCATTTGGTACGTATTTACAGTATGGTTTATCCAACTTAAGTTAATCAAAACTCGCATCAGTAGAAACTACAGCAAGCCGTGAATATAAACTAAATAGCAGTAGGATTATATGTATATATGTATGGTATGTTTAGTTTATAAATTTGTAAATGAATGCATCAAAAGCGAGAAGGTCAAAATTGAAGAGACATCCAGGTATAATATTAAATTATTTAACAACGCTAAATCCCTCAACAGTTTCTCAAGGCTATGTTGTTCGTACACCTAAGCATGTCCGTATTAAGGTTTTATATCACTGAAGTAAAACCAATATAATATAGAATGATAATATTAGACATTTTACATAGTCCTCAATAATAAATAAAGTATTACTTACAATTGTGTACATCAGGTATTTGCCCCGCGGAAACTTGTAGCAGGGAAAGAATTGCGTTATTTTATTTCTAATAGCCAATTTTACTGAGAATGGTTTCTATATTTAATTTTTAACAGCCCATTTTACGGAGACCAGTTCCAATAGCCCATTTTATTTAAAACAGTTTCGATATGTAGTTTCTAATAGCAAATTTTACTGAGAATGGTTTCTATATTTAATTTTTAACAGCCACTTTACTGAGAACAGTTTCGATATGTAGTTTCTAACAGCCAATTTTACAGAGAACAGTTTCGTTATTTAATTTTTAATAGCCCATTTTACTGAGAACAGTTTCGATATATAGTTTCTAACAGCCCATTTTACAGAGAATAGTTTCGTTAGTTAATTTTTAATAGCCCATTTTACTGAGAACACCAGTTTTTATCGGTTGTACATAATAAAACTTTTATTCATTACGTTTCATCATGATTACGTGGCATCATCAGGTTGCATACATAATAAAACTTTTATTCATTACGTTTCATCATGATTACTTGGCATCATCAGGTTGCATACATAATAAAACTTTTATTCATTACGTTTCATCATGATTACTTGGCATCATCAGGTTGCATACATAATAAAACTTTTATTCATTACGTTTCATCATGATTACTTGGCATCATCAGGTTGCATACAAGAACTGAGGCTAACAGAATTTAATTTAAAAAAAGAATCACGTGAGAATCTATACCAATAGTAATCTATAAGTATACAACTAACCAATTGTAAACAATAAAATAATTTATCAATAAACTATCAAACTTAAGTATAATAAAACATTCAGGCCTGAGTCTAAGTATTGAAATACGTTCTATGTACAAAAGAGAATAGATATAAATAAATAAAACAATGGATCTTCGTAGACATATGTTCAAACATTTTAAATGTTAGTCTCACCAATACAACAGCAATTCCAACGTATACATTCGATTGTATAGAAGCTTAATAAAATATAATTATCTACACTGTTCTTGTATAGTTTATAATTTTACTTTATTTCAACTAAACCAATATAACGATTAGAATGGCTAAATTTGAAACAAGTTCGATAATCCCATGAAAGTGTTTAACTAAAGCTTTGCGAGAATTTTAATCTCTTCTTTCTCATCTCACTGTACATACGACCCACCCACCGTATTAGCTATAAAATTAAACCCAATTTCATGCTCTAACGCTTGTTTTTAAAACGAAACAAGGATTTACGTATTTAAAAAGCTAGATTTTTTTGTATCCTGTAAAGTACCAACCTACAGTTTCAAGTTAACTTTTTGTTATTGTTGGTCTATTCTCAAAACAAAAGTTAGTGTATTCACCCACACAGAGGTTTTTTTCTGATTAAGGTTGTGTCATACGATATTCTTCATGAAACGTATTGTTTTCTTTTCCTAAATGTTCACTTTTCTATTAAATACTTAGGCAAAAGGAGCGGTTTCTGTAGTAAAAAAATACCATTTATACTGAAAGGAGGAATAACTTTACATTTTCTCAGTTCTTATAGAAATTAATAAAGGTACTACACATGCTGTGACGATAAAATTAATAAAGGTGCTACACATGCTGTGACGATAAAATTAATAAAGGTGCTACGCATGTTGTGACGATAAAATTAATAAAGGTGCTACACATGTTCTGACGATAAAATTAATAAAGGTGCTACACATGTTCTGACGATAAAATTATAAAATTAATAAAGGCTCTACACATGCTGTGACGACAAAATTAATAAAGGCACTGCACATGCTGTGACGATAAATATAATAAAGGTACCACACATGTTGTGACGATAAAATTAATAAAGGTACCACACATGCTGTAACGATAAGTAACTTCACATGTCCCATTTATTTTAGATAT
>NW_013675346.1:14917-16041 GCF_000517525.1 Limulus polyphemus | reverse complement strand
CAAAATTAATAAAGGCACTGCACATGCTGTGACGATAAATATAATAAAGGTACCACACATGTTGTGACGATAAAATTAATAAAGGTGCTACACATGCTGTGACGATAAAATTAATAAAGGTGCTACACATGCTGTGACGATAAAATTAATAAAGGTGCTACGCATGTTGTGACGATAAAATTAATAAAGGTGCTACACATGTTGTGACGATAAAATTAATAAAGGCTCTACACATGCTGTGACGACAAAATTAATAAAGGCACAGCACATGCTGTGACGATAAATATAATAAAGGTACCACACATGTTGTGACGATAAAATTAATAAAGGTACCACACATGCTGTAACGATAAGTAACTTCACATTTCCCATTTATTTTAGATATTAATAAAGGCACTACACATGCTGTAACGATAAGTAACTTCACATGTCCCATGTCTTTTAGATATTAATAAAGGTACCACACATGCTGTAACGATAAGTAACTTCACATGTCCCATGACTTTTAGATATTAATAAAGGTACCACACATGCTGTAACGATAAGTAACTTCACATGTCCCATGTCTTTTAGATATTAATAAAGGTACTACACATGCTGTAACGATAAGTAACTTCACATGTCCCATGTCTTTTAGATATTAATAAAGGTACTACACATGCTGTAACGATAAGTAACTTCACATGTCCCATGTCTTTTAGATATTAATAAAGGTACCACAAATGCTGTAACGATAAGTAACTTCACATGTCCCATTTATTTTGAGATATTAATAAAGGCACTGCACATGCTGTAACGATAAGTAACTTCACATGTCCCAAGTCTTTTAGATATTAGTAAAGGTACCACACATGCTGTAACGATAAGTAACTTCACATGTCCCATTTCTTTTGAGATATTAATGAAGGCACTGCACATGCTGTAACGATAAGTAAATTATTCCATCTTTTTTCCTCAAGTTAACGTGTAAGTAGATAGACGTGTATATGTTATACAATGTAATTTGTTTCCATTATTTCATCTTTTTCCTCAAGTTAAAGTGTAAGTAGATACACGTGTATATGTTATACAGTGTAATAATTTGTTTCATTATTCCATCTTTTTCCTCAAGTTAAAGTGTAAGT
>NW_013675346.1:5839-13917 GCF_000517525.1 Limulus polyphemus | reverse complement strand
GTTATACAGTGTAATTTTAGGAAAAAGATGGAATAATGGAAACCAAGTTAACGTGTAAGTAGATACACGTGTATATGTTATTCAGTGTAATTTGTTTCCATTATGTCATCTTTTTTCCTCAAGTTAAAGTGTAAGTAGATACACGTGAATATGTTATACAGTGTAATTTGTTTCCATTATTCCATCTTTTTCCTCAAGTTAACGTGTAAGTAGATACACGTGTATATGTTATACAATGTAATTTAGGAAAAAGATGGAATAATGGAAACCAAGTTAAACATATACACGTGTATCTACTTACACTTATTTCCATTATTTCTTCTTGTCAAATCGCCATTGCTGGATCTAATTATTTTGGGCTACGTGCTACAGATGACTGACCAATGTTCTCCGGAATCATTATGCTTATAAATTATTGTTTGTCAATGTAAAGGCGAAACCATGGTCGTAATAAATGGGTGTATTTGTGAAACGTACAACTATTTTGTTCTTCCTCAATTCTGTAAATACCTTCACTCGACACTCAGTTATTTATCAAGTATAGAAAATTGTAGTTTGTCACACAAGGTGTCCAAAAATTTTGGAAACACTTACGAAAAATCATTCCGTGAAAATCGTTCAACTTAGAAACACATTATTTGTTGTACGTGTAATAATAATGTGTAATGTTGTTTTTTACAACATACAATGATCATTGTTGAACATGTACAGCACAAGTAACTCACAGTCTGTACCCAATCTCCTGCCACTTTACAACCTTTGTGAAAGCTTCTTGGATACGTTGAATGCAATTCATCCTTACTCGCAACCTTAACAGTGTAAAGACGCAATTCATCCTTATTCGCAACCTTAATAGTGTAAAGACGTAATTCATCCTTATTCGCAACCTTAATAGTGTAAAGACGTAATTCATCCTTATTCGCAACCTTAATAGTGTAAAGACGTAATTCATCCTTATTCGCAACCTTAACAGTGTAAAGACGCAAGTCATCCTTACTCAGAACGTTAATAGTGTAAAGACGCAATTCATCCTTATTCGCAACCTTAATAGTGTAAAGACATAATTCATCCTTATTCGCAACCTTAACAGTGTAAAGACACAATTCATCCTTACTCGCAACCTTAATAGTGTAAAGACGTAATTCATCCTTATTCGCAACCTTAATAGTGTAAAGACGTAATTTATCCTTATTCGCAACCTTAATAGTGTAAAAACGCAATTAATCCTTACTCGCAACGCTAATAGTGTAAAGACGTAATTCATCCTTATTTGCAACCTTAATAGTGTAAAGACGTAATTCATCCCTATTCGCAACCTTAATAGTGTAAAGACGTAATTCATCTTTATTCGCAACCTTAATAGTGTAAAGACGTAATTCATCCTTATTCGCAACCTTAATAGTGTAAGACGTAATTCATCCTTATTCGCAACCTTAATAGTGTAAAACATGTTATTTATGAAGACCCATGAGAAAAAAAAACAGCAACAACAAAAAGGATTGGGTAATGTTTCAGACTCTAAGACTACTGTAGACTAATCTGCTGGAATAAGCCGTTGATATCATTTTTTGGGGTGTAATAAACCTAACATTATTCTTGCACATGCAACAAAACGCTTTTCCGGATATGATTTTTTAACTGTTTCCAAAATTCTTCGCCACCCTGTATAATTCCAAAAAAATTGGTCATCATGGTATGGCCCCCTACAAACTACTTGTATTAAGTTTCAGTTTAGTTTATCATATCTTAACAGCATTAAGCGGGATACTTGTACTGAAGCCATTTACAATCAGTTATTTTGGACAGTCGAATATAACATTCAGCTATGTACGTTTAGTATCGATTGAATCACTTCTAAGACTAGACCGACGGAGGCAATTTTCCGGTCAATTCACATATTGAATTGGTCTGGAAACAACTACTGGTCCTTAAAATAAGATAGATCATTCAAGGTTTCTCTCGAACGGCAATCTTTTGGTTATGCTTGTCAGTCGGATTACACTGTACTTCCCATAAACAAAACAAAATAAAAACATCTTCAAAAAAGAACTAAAAAAGATGTATTAGTTAGAATAGTTTCAAAGAACATAATTGTCGCTATGCCTAAATATTACAAATATTATATTCAAATTCGTTTTCTATCTTTGCCTCACTATACCTCATGATATCGACATGGTAGCTGAAGAGAAAATAGTTTTAAAAATATATACATTTTTAGAATAATAATAATAATTGTCCATAAAATACACGTGTGATAATTACAGACTTTCAAGGTGGACCTTTTTTTTCTTTACTTCCTAACATACTCTGACTGATAGAAAGGAATGATTCACTGTTATGAATATGAAACGTAATACACATTTAAAATATATTCATGTCATATATCACTAGAAAATACGGTTTTTCATAAGAAAAGTAAAGCTTTTTTTTGTGCTGGTAAAATATCGGCTTAGTTCTATTTTTGTTACATAAAATATCAAGGTTCCATAAAGGGTGCACGAGTCGAACTAAAACTGGTAAATTTTTTTCACTACTTAAGTAGGAAACACTTATCAATATTCGTTTGAGTATGTTCAGAAATGGAGACATAATTATGATTGATGTGTTCGCATCAAGAGTGATTTCGGGGTCGAAGCCTACATCATATAGCATCTTCGTGTCGTTTACTCGATCGCTATGAAAACACAAACTTATTTCCCAGCTAATGGCAACGCTTTTGATTATTGATTTTCAATTCATTGTGTGTTCAGCGGTAATTAACTCCTTTGTCCTTATGCTAATTTTTTCTATGGTACTAGATGTGTAATCAAAGTTCGTCTATTGGATTCTTGTTCATTCAAATCATAACACTAATTGCTTATAATGATATATAAAGTTTTTACACCGTATGTGTAAAAATGTCCGGATTGCGATTTTTTTAAATACGTCATTGAGAAATTACTTTAAAACTTTTCTCGTAATATGAAACTGCAATAGAAAAGTTTATTAACGCATTTATTAACATCATTTGAATTTAGTTTGTGTGAAATTTTGTTGTATGAAAAACGTTTAGAACGTTTTGGAACACTGTTAATTCGAATACATCCAAAACGTGTTTTTCGATTTAGTAGTGCTACGAGTCGTAGTGCCTAGCGGGTGTTATTTATTACATGAACATTATACTGTTAAAACATACATAAATAAATGTTGGGAAGTAATAACCTTAACTGTAACTCTTAACTTATTCTTTATAGATTATGTTAATATCCTTGAGTGTTGTTACAGGTTTAGAGAAAGTACGAGTCCTGTTAACAGTCCTTGAAATGCCACTATTTGTTAAAGAGGGTACGTACCAATTACCTTAATATACTTGTAGATCTACCTCAGGTGTCACTGTTTCTTGTACAGATTTAGTATTACATAGCAGGTGTTATGTGTTATTCCTACAAGAAGTGGTGCCTAACAACTGTTATTTGACATGGTATTACCGTAAGAAGTAGTGCCTAACAACTATTATTTTACATGGTATCATTATAAGAAGCAGTGCCTAACAACTGTTATTTGACATGGTATCATTATAAGAAGTAGTGCCTAACAACTGCTATTTGACATGGTATCACTATAAGAAGCAGTGCCTAATAACTGTTATTTTACATGGTATTACTATAAGAAGTAGTGCCTAACAACTGTTATTTTACATGGTATTATTATAAGAAGTAGTGCCTAACAACTGTTATTTGACATGGTATCACTATAAGAAGCAGTGCCTAATAACTGTTATTTTACATGGTATTACTATAAGAAGTAGTGCCTAGCAGATATTATTTGACATAATATTACTACAAGAAATAGACCATAGCAGGTAGATTTCCATCACTACACAGCAAAAATCTGAAAAGTTTGACAGTCTTTCTGTTCCATCCAACATACAGACTTATATTTCTTATTATTTATGTATTTTAATCAATTTTTAATTGTTGGGAAAAAAACAACTTAAACTTAGGGTTAATTCCACAATGTAATTATATAAAAAATCTGTCTCACTTTACGAGTAGCTCATAAATCAGCTTGAAAGCTTGCGTTCAATACATATAACGTGGACTTAACCCCAGGTCTGTTATCTTATTTATCGTCTATACATTCTGACAAATGATACAGAAATCCAATTAACTTATCCTACGATACGATCAGTATACGGTTATCTTACCAATATGGCAATATACAAGATCTTGTTCGGGGTTCCTCTTTGATTAAAATATATAGTTATCAATCACGGCTCAGTAAAACTGTAAGGACAATAACAAATAGTTAATTTAACAAATCTTATTGAAGTATTAACATTAAACCGTTGAAATATAAATCAATAAATGTTGGCAAAAGATGAATTCAACTGTAAATCAAATTATTTGGATGTAGATTTAGAAGGCAAGTGCCAATTCTGTTAACATAATCGCAAATGTCGCAGTTTGTTAAAGAGACGTAGAGGGGAAGTACCAGTTTTGTTGGCAGTTTGTTAAAGAGACGTAGAGGGTAAGTACCAGTTTTGTTGGCAGTTTGTTAAAGAGACGTAGAGGGGAAGTACCAGTTTTGTTGGCAGTTTGTTAAAGAGACGTAGAGGGGAAGTACCAGTTTTGTTGGCAGTTTGTTAAAGAGACGTAGAGGGTAAGTACCAGTTTTATTGGCAGTTTGTTAAAGAGACGTAGAGGGTAAGTACCAGTTTTGTTGAAATATGGGCAGATGTCCATGAAATCTCTATTTGTTAAAGAACTTTAAGTAGTAAGTATTACTCCTGTTCGCTGCTCTCAAACGAATACGTTTTAACTGGTACACTGAATTATGTACTGAAATCATAATGGTAATTACATATTAAGAGGCAAATTTCAGCGCTTATTGAGAGCTGTAAATCTATAACTAGTAATACTTAACTCGGTTAAGCGACATGTTGATATTCTCATCTGGCATTTCAATGTGCGAGTGCGCATTCGTAAGCATAAGTGAGTCTTATGGACGCATGATCACCGAAACCACAAGTAGTTAATTCTATTACTAGCATAAGTGAGTCTTATGAGCACATGATCACCGAAACCACAAGTAGTTAATTCTATTACTATAAATCTCTGTATTCATCGAAAAGCATGATTTTAATTTGATAAATTTTAAGTTGTTTCAAAACGATGACAACTCAAAAGTTTCTCTTCCGACCAGAGCCATAAATATGCTATATACAGGATAAGGAAATGAACTTATGATATAATGGCCTTAATTAGGTTCCCCTTTGAATAACAGTGTTGGATTGTAATAATTAATTAGCTTCCCCTTTGAATAATTGTGTTGGAGTGTAATAATTAATTAGCTTCCCCTTGGAATAACAGTGTTGGATTGTAATAATTAATTAGCTTCCCCTTTGAATAATAGTGTTCGATTATAATAATTAATTAGCTTCCCCTTGGAATAATAGTGTTGGATTGTAATAATTAATTAGCTTCCGCTTGGAATAATAGTGTTGGATTGTAATAATTAATTAGCTTCCGCTTGGAATAATAGTGTTGGATTGTAATAATTAATTAGCTTCCCCTTGGAATAATAGTGTTGGAGTGTAATAATTAATTAGGTGAACGAAAGTAAGAGAAATATATATAAGCTTATAGAAAATAGTTTATATTAAAACAGGTTCCACTACTTATATATTGGATGGTCATTTTATTTAAACTATTTAAACTTTCGGACATCGGCTCTACCTAAGGTGCAGATAATAATTAGGTTGATCACATGCACACTTGCAGTCAATCTAACAGATATGCACAACAACAGATGTTGCAGGATTCAAAAGAGGCATGATATTGGGTCAACGTATAGCAAGCAGCACGTGCCACAACAACCAAGATAGTATCATTGGTAAGATGGGGTGGGGATTATGGCCGCAAAAAGGTGATGACCGAGAGAGAGGAGAAAAGCGGTTAGACATGAAGGTAAAATCAAACCGTTGTCGAATAATACAGCAAGTGACGTATAATAAGGACACCAATCGCCGTCCGTACCTTTGTCTATCTAAAGCTTGGTGTTTGAATAGAATATCAACTTTCATCATTAAACATTTTTAGGTACCTTTAGAATACTACTTTTATGACTTTTTTACAATAGAGTAACGTTTTAAGATTGGAAATTCTGCTTCTACTTGTTTTGCCAGTGAGGATGACAGTAATGTAAGGATATTATTATTGATGTAAATCGAAACCGTTTAGTCTGCTACGTGATCATTAGCCGGATCAAGTGATATGTCCACTTCCATCCCTATCTTGTTCAGTAGCCAGTCCTACATAGCTTGTTTTATTTAGCGATTTTTTTCCTATTACTTGATTCTTTACATTTTTATAAGATGACGTACGTGGGTTACTAGGTTATAGAGTGTATTCTAAAGCTTTATACAGTTTACACAGAGGAATAATAAATAGGTAGTCAAAGATCGTGAACACTGTTTTGCTCTATCAAATGATGATAAATTTATAGTTATTGCAGCAATAGCTAGGTAAGCTCTAGATCGATTGAAGAAATATGATGATAAACGAAAACATTCGCCGGCTGTCGAATTTGGGACGCTCTGGATATCTGAAAAGCGTTGTGTTCATATAAGATTCTACATATCCAGTCAGTTTTATTCTGTTTTGTATTCAATAAGAACATTTTTTGTGTTAAGTCGTTCTTCATGGTACATGATTGGTCACTTAACACTGCCTTTAACTTTAATCTTTATAATTACCAACGTCTAGTCCTAGCATACTTTATATCAAAATAAGAGTTCAATTAACAATCCGAAACCAGCGAAAACAACAACAACGAAAAAAAGCATACAGAAAGAGTTGCTAGGCCTATTGCCACAAAACTCAGACATTAAACAGTAGGCCTAAATACCTTAGTTTATTTTTTCACTCTATAGCATAATGAAACTTTACTAAAAACTATTTTAACTTTTTATCTCATGAACATTTTAATAGACTATTATGATTAATGTAGTTAACCTAAACTATTTTGGTACTCTCCTAGTTCTACTGTTGGTTTCTACTACTAGTCTAAGTTTCAAAAATAAAACTTCAATACAAGTTGCTGTAAGTTGGGTGATTCGCTACATTGAACTATTAAAAACATTATTAGACAAAATATTTTTACGAATGTAAAAACAGTTGCTAATCTTGCAGGAAAGGTATGGAAACTTGTTTAATGTGGCAGACAAACACTAAACAGCATTAATTGCTGAAAATAATTCCCATTTTGTATACATAATATTGTTCGGAAAGACACTAGCTATGTGACTATAGCTTTTCCCTGTTTTATATTGTACTAGTGCCATACGTTTAATGTCTGTTAGAGGCACTAGTATAAAATACCCTCTCATGATTCACAGAAGACACAACGTACCTCCATTATCCTCAATAACTTCTATAGTTACAAGGGAGGTTTTTACGCCTCGCCGTAGTACCTGAGCATGTGTTTCACATTTGTTCTCGGTAGCTTGTGAGTAGTAGTTTTTCAAACACACGCGGGATTTCTATGGGTTCAGGAATACAGACCCATATGTAAGATTCGGGTTCAGCTACCCCGAAAATATATTTCTAGGCCTATATGATGCCCAGGTCCCCTTACTAGAGTGGTTACGCCATATAAATACGGATACACCCTAGCCAACACGAATCAGCTGCCAAGTTTGGTCCTGCTAACTTTTTCACTGTGTCAGATAAATAAAGAGATTCACACAGAATGTCAATTAATATCGGCTAGCACAGAGGAGTTTGGTCCTGCTAGCTTCTTCACTGTGTCAGATAAATAAAGAGATTCACACAGAATGTCAATTAATATAGGCTAACACGGAGGAGTTTGATCCTGCTAGCTTCTTCACTGTGGCAGATAAATAAAGAGATTCACACAGAAAGTCAATTAATATAGGCTAACACAGAGGAGTTTGGTCCTGCTAGCTTCTTCACTGTGGCAGATAAATAAAGAGATTCACACAGAAAGTCAATTAATATAGGCTAACACAGAGGAGTTTGGTCCTGCTAGCTTCTTCACTGTGGCAGATAAATAAAGAGATTCACACAGAAAGTCAA
>NW_013675346.1:3174-5204 GCF_000517525.1 Limulus polyphemus | reverse complement strand
ATCGACTGATGAGACATTCTAAATGTGCCCCTTTTTTTACTTAGATAAGAAAGATTATTTAGTGACATCGACTGATGAGACATTCTAAATGTGGCACATTTCTTACTTACATAAGAAAGATTATTTAGTGACATCGACTGATGAGACATTCTAAATGTGGCACATTTCTTACTTACATAAGAAATATTATTATGTTAATTCAACTATGGCTCTTAATCAAACACAATTAGGCATAAAGGATCCACTTGTCCCAGTGTAAGATTATTCCTTAAGATTAAACGTTATAAGTATACAATTTACAAAAAAAACAAACTAAAATTAATGTGAAGCACAGAGTAAGTTTGTTGATTTTTGTAATTTCAGGTTAAACACTTGTACTGTTTCTATAAATTAATAGGATTTCATACAAAAATATCCAAATCTTAACCTTATAAAACAGTAATTATTATTATAAAGAATTTTATTTTATCATTCATTAAAACTTAAGAACAACTTTGTAAAATAGAGTGAATGGTGTGAACCTTTGTCTGTAAAAAATATTTCGAACAAATTTCAAAAAGTTAAATAGATTAATAAACGTTTTTTTTTTACTCTTTGGAATATTCATGAGTCTAATCAAGTTCCCCCTTTCAGATTAAACGTAAAACGTATTAATATGAAACTTGTTCCTAAATACAGTAACTTAACACGACGTCAAGAGGTTACGTTCACTCTAATTGTGAAACTAAATATAGTAACGTAACAAGACGTCAAGAGGTTACGTTCACTCTAATTGTGACACTAAATATAGTAACGTAACAAGACGTCAAGCGGTTACGTTCATTCTAATTGTGACACTAAATATGGTAAAGTAACACAACGTCAAGAGGTTACGTTCATTCTAATTGTAACACTAAATATAGTAACGTAACAATACGTCAAGAGGTTATGTTTACTCTAATTGTGACACTAAATATAGTAACGTAACACGACGTCAAGCGGTTACGTTCATTCTAATTGTGAAACTAAATATAGTAACGTAACACGACGTCAAGAGGTTACGTTCACTCTAATTGTGACACTAAATATAGTAACGTAACACGACGTCAAGCGACGTCGTGTTAAGTTACTATATTTAGTGTCACAATTAGAGTGAACGTAACCCCTCTTGACGTCGTGTTACGTTACTATATTTAGTGTCACAATTAGAGTGAACGTAACCTCTTCTACGTTCACTCTAATTGTAACACTAAATATAGTAACGTAACAATACGTCAAGACGTTACGTTCACTCTAATTGTGACACGAAATATAGTAACGTAACAAGACGTCAAGAGGTTACGTTCATTCTAATTGTGACACTAAATATAGAAACGTAAAAAGAAGTCAAGACGTTACGTTCACTCTAATTGTGACACTAAATATAGTAACGTAACACGACGTCAAGAGGCTATATTCATTCTAATTGTGACACTAAATATAGTAACGTAACACGACGTCAAGAGGCTATGTTCACTCTAATTGTGACAAGACGATAAAATTGTAAATTTCATTCACGAAATATTTTCCATTTCTTTAAAGAACTTTCAACAATTTCTAAAGGGTATAACACTAACACGTATAAGCTTATTTTTGCACTTTTCATGAAATTACTACTTTTTGATACTGTTAGAGTGTGATGAGTGTCAGCATTTTTCATGAAATTACTACTTTTTCTATACTGTTAATTAATATGGTCCTCCTACTGAAAGTTCACACAGTTAATCAATATGGCCCTCCTACTGAAAGTTCACACAGTTTATTAATGTGGTCCTCCTACTGAAAGTTCACACAGTTAATTAATATGGCCCTCCTACTGAAAGTCCACATAGTTAATCAATATGGCCCTCCTACTGAAAGTTCACATAGTTTATTAATGTGGTCCTCCTACTGAAAGTTCACACAGTTAATTAATATGGCCCTCCTACTGAAAGTCCACACAGTTAATCAATATGGCCCTCCTACTGAAAGTTCACACAGTTAATTAATATGGCCCTCCTACTGAAAGTCCA
>NW_013675346.1:0-2320 GCF_000517525.1 Limulus polyphemus | reverse complement strand
GGTAAGTTCACACAGTTAATTAATATGGTCCTCCTCTGGTAAGTCCACACGGTTAATTAATATGGTCCTCCTCTGGTAAGTTCACACAGTTTATTAATATGGTCCTCCTCTGGTAAGTTCACACGGTTAATTAATATGGTCCTCCTCTGGTAAGTCCACACAGTTTATTAATATGGTCCTCCTCTGGTAAGTTCACACAGTTTATTAATATGGTCCTCCTCTGGTAAGTTCCTTAATTAACTGTGTTATGGTCCTCCTCTGGTAAGTTCCAAGTAGTTAGTTAAACAAGAACTGCTTTACAGTATTACTCATCTTCCCCAACACACTATAATGAGCATCAAGTAACAAAAGCAATCAGTCTTTCTTCTATTTTTGTATTTGTTTCAAGCTGCTTTGAATACATTCCCTTTTGTCTTCACGACGAAGAGGCTGTATTTTCAGAAATACATGCCAGTTTTGTTCTCGTAATGAAATAATTATTTTATCATTAAATGAACCACATTTTAAAAATAACTCAGCAGTTTTCTTTTCATTTGTTAAATAATAGATTCGTTGTTCACTATCTGCTTTCACGGTTGCGGCTCACTTCATCTCTTAACAGTTTTTATCTTAACTCGTTCCTTTGTACAAGAAAAATACGTTAACAAATATGGTAGCTTATTTTCAATAGCGTGAATTAGAGGTAATTATGGGCCGTGTACCAGTACAAGTTTCTTCAAAAACAGTACAGTAATATAACAATAATTTAATAAAGTTTAGTTAATTTAGCAGCGATGCATAAAAAAAAAATGTTTTCTTTAAATCGTGCATTATGAGAGACATTCTTTAATTTGTGGGCTATCATTGCTCTGCCCACCACGGGTATCGAAACCCCGAATCTAGTGTTGTAAGTCCGCAGATATTCCGCTGTGCCACTGGGTGGCAGAACCGTCAGAGTAATGTGCCAAGTTTTGTTAATAAGAAAATTACTGCTAATATTAACAATTAAAAACAAAATATGAATGAAACACGACCTTTTCATATCCACCTTTGAAAGATAAAACATCTACTCCAAAACATGTTAGTATTTGGTAAAATAATTAAAACATACCTTGAGTGTTAAGCAGAACGTATACGGAATAAATTGATATCAACAATTTAATAGAAATATATTTGGTTCTGAAGAAGTCAAAGCATGTAACTTCCTAAAAGTATCGTTACCTGTTCTACTTAAAAATGATAATATACGCCCTTGTTGTACGAGAAACAATAATAGAAATAACAGCCTAAGCTACTATTACAATAGTATATGAACCACTTTCATATAATTGTCGTTGATGGTGAACTGGTCAGATTTTCGATGAGTTCGAGGTATGTTATTTGTAACAGTTAAGATTTGACTTTAATATCATTTATCAGTTTATAAACACTTAATTTACCTGTTTATAAACACTTAATTTACCTGTTTATAAATACTTACTTGTTTCATATATTCACGCAAAGCTACTACACAAGCAACAAGCATTATCTGCGCTAGTCATCACTGATGTCGAACTGAAAGACTAGAGGAAAGGCAGTTAGTCAATAACACCCATCGCCAACTCTTGGTTTACTTCAATCGAAAAACAGGATTTGACGGTAACTCTTATAGCGCATCTACAGCCCTAAAGTGCGAAGAGACCTCTGTTGTAACTTTATCCAGTAAACGAAGCTCGGTTACTTGTTTTATTCAGATTCCTCGAAGAGAAAACAATAGAATTATACGTTCAAAAATGGGTGTAAAGTTGCTCGGCCATTAGGGTTCATTTGAACGTCAGGTTTTGTTTTTACAAAATAACTTTCAAACCAATAATATGATAAAAATTTAACTGTGTCAGGAGCGAAAACCAGCAATCGTCAGTTCTTTTTTAGAATATATAAAGTGGTCAAGCTTATATCATTTAACTATGTTGTTTCGGTAGGTTTGTTTGTTTTTAACAAAGAACTTAACAAATGGGTTATCTCTGCCCTGCTCATTGCAGATTCCAAAACCTGATTTTTTTTGTGTTATAAGTCCCCAGACTTACCTTTAAAACTTAACAAATGGGTTATCTCTGCCCTGCTCATTGCAGATTCCAAAACCTGATTTTTTTTTTTGTGTTATAAGTCCCCAGACTTACCTTTAAAACTTAACAAATGGGTTATCTCTGCCCTGCTCATTGCAGATTCCAAAACCTGATTTTTTTTTGTGTTATAAGTCCCCAGACTTACCTTTAAAACTTAACAAATGGGTTATCTCTGCCCTGCTCATTGCAGATTCCAAAACCTGATTTTTTTTTGTGTTATAAGTCCCCAGACTTAC
>NW_013675345.1:20797-23763 GCF_000517525.1 Limulus polyphemus | reverse complement strand
TGTAAACTGTTAAAGTGTTTAATGTAACCATTTGTAAACTACAATAGTGTTTAATGTAACCATTTGTAAACTATAATAGTGTTTATAGTAACCATTTGCAAACTATAATAGTGCTTATAGTAACCATTTGTAAACTGTAATAGTGTTTAATGTAACCATTTGTAAACTATAATAGTGTTTATAGTAACCATTTGTAAACTATAACAGTGTTTATAGTAACCATTTGTAAGGTATAACAGTGGTTATAGTAACCATTTGTAAACTGTTAAAGTGTTTAATGTAACCATTTGTAAACTACAATAGTGTTTATAGTAACCATTTGTAAACTATAATAGTGCTTATAGTAACCATTTGTAAACTGTAATAGTGTTTAATGTAACCATTTGTAAACTATAATAGTGTTTATAGTAACCATTGTAAACTATAACAGTGTTTATAGTAACCATTTGTAAGGTATAATAGTGTTTAAAGTAACCATTTGTAAACTATAATAGTGCTTATAGTAACCATTTGTAAACTGTAATAGTGTTTAATGTAACCATTTGTAAACTGTAATAGTGTTTAATGTAACCATTTGTAAACTATAACAGTGTTTATAGTAACCATTTGTAAGGTATAATAGTGTTTAAAGTAACCAACTGTAAACCATATATGTACTTTACAGTATCCATTTGTAAACTTTAATAGTTTGTATATTCATAGGCGTATGGAAGACTTTTCAGAGGGGGGCGGGGGGGCTGTACAAATTTTGTCCGAATAGTATGAAAGCTAAAGTTTAGGAAATAAGTATCCGATACGGGGCTAATCACTTGGAAACCGTTTAATTTAACCACTGCTACCAGTTTTTCCAGAATTAAAATAAAGATTGCCCGAACCCATGTGTATTGCAAGCTGAGGGGGCTGACCCCGTCTCGTACGCCCATGTTTATAGTAACCGTTTGTAAATTTTGACAGTTGTTTACAGGAACCATTTCTAAACTGGAATAATGATTTACAGTAACGCGTGTAACCTGCAGTAATAATCTACGTGTAAATTAGTAAGCTTTACAGTAGCAGTAATTATTTACAGAACAGTGAAATAATTTTCAGCTATAAATAATACAGTTATGATACTGTTAAATTATGAGATGTTTTTTTATCAAATATTCAATGAAAAATATTGTCGCTTGTGAATATATTCAGAGACGTATATTAGGTCAGTGAAGGCTGTGCCCACTGCGTGTAGGCTTGGGAAGGAGCTCCATATCCAGTATGGCTTGATTAGAAATATATATGTTGAACTTGCTTATTTATAACGACCTCGTATCATCACCCCACCACCGACCCGAGTGTCACGTTACGCATGGCTTTCCGCGGCAGTTTTACATCTCGTGCAGCGTATGTATACTTTTTTATGTCCTACTTCAGTGAGTTTTTGTTGCTTAGGGACTATGGATCTTTCTCGTATTAGACACTTTTTATGTGGTTTTATTTTATGTGGAAGGGGCAGTGTCAAAATAAAATAGTAAATGTGGGCCTTCAGCACACACTATACCGACAGGAGATACTCATGAGCCACAGGAGCGTGCAATGTTTTCTGCATGTGCTTCGACTGCTTGGGTCAGTGTGTCCAACCCACAACATCAGCACACAGGTTGTTTATGTGCGCTGTAACTTCTCCGGTTACGTCTTTGCTTCAAACACATTAAACTTTAGGCCTCGTGGCAAAATTTCTGGCTTATCTTATTAAAAAACAACAACAACTGTATTTAACAGTGGCATAATTACAGTGAATTAGAAGACTCGATGCCTGCAAGGAAGGCTACTGACGTCACGTTGAAGTAACGTTCGGATTTGATAGATCAAATCTCCAATAATAGTAAATGTTACTACACTGAAAATAGTGGCGAAATGTTGGACATCTTATTGTTTGTATGTTAAATTATAGGACCTAACAAGTGTATAGGCTTAAATTACACTAGGCTAATTCTATATAAACCAACCTGCTGATCGGCCTTTCGCTATACGTCACGAATAAGTTACGCTAAAGTATCTAAAAACTGAAGTTTTTCTCGTTGTAGAGATCCATTTATTAAATAACAAGCCTTTTAATCATCCCCCGCTGTTCAGCACGTCATGAAAATTTTCACTAAAAGGAGATCATTACGTACGAACCCTTTATTCTCACTAGCAGAAACGCCACCCTACGGGCGGTTGTTTGTACTAGTAATTACTAATCGTGGTATATCTATCTCATTAAAAAAAAAAAAAGAATAAGTGAACATTTTCTAAAAGTGTTCGGATTGTGCTCTTCAGTCATACATAACTCATTGATTGAATGAAGAGAGCTCAGAATTTACATAAATTTTACTGATATAAACAGTAATGGTTTTATATATTAATAGTGGTACCGTTTATTGAAAAAATAACAGTTTTTTTTAAGAACTCCAGTTTTTCAGTACTACATTTAAAAATTACATCAATAAAAGTATAATCAAACCCTCACTTACAGTCCTAGTGAAAGTCGTGTTCTTGTTGTGTGGAGAATACTTTTATTTAAAATTGTGTAATATTATAAAAAAAAAGATTGTTGCACATACCACAGTTATTTTTCTAATAGTCTGAATCTTGAATACCCAAAGAGTGAAATTTGTTACGGATTTTTGTTTGTGGAGTCGTTCAATAGAAGGCGCTGCATTATATTTATTATTTCGGTCACATAGTTAGATACATGTATACACGCTAAGTCCATTATAGTAAGTAAAGTGAGATATATATATTGGTGCACTCTTTTTAATGTTTCAAATTTTCACACTCAGTGTTTGTTAGAATAATTATTAATATCTTCACAAATAATTTAGGCAAGAGACGCCAGGGGAACTAAGTATACACTTTTAGTTTGGACCACAGACGCCAGATGTCCATACATATACTGTTAGTTTAAAACATAAACGCCAAATGGGCTTAATGTCAGGTTTTAGGTATGG
>NW_013675345.1:18057-20021 GCF_000517525.1 Limulus polyphemus | reverse complement strand
TTGTTAACTGTAACAACTGATCTGGGTTTCTACTAATTTACTATTTACAGCACGGACATAACAGTTGTTAACTGTAACAACTGATCTGGGTTTCTACTAATTTACTATTTACAGCACGGACATAACAGTTGTTAACTGTAACAACTGATCTAGGTTTCTACTGATTTACTATTTACAGCACGGACATAACAGTTGTTAATTGTAACAACTGATCTGGGTTTCTACTAATTTACTATTTACAGCACGGACATAACAGTTGTTAATTGTAACAACTGATCTGGGTTTCTACTAATTTACTATTCACAGCACGGACATAACAGTTGTTAACTGTAACAACTGATCTGGGTTTCTACTAATTTACTATTCACAGCACGGACATGACAGTTGTTAACTGTAACAATTGATCTAGGTTTCTGCCCTAGCTATAGCCAAATGTTCATATCGTTTTGCTCGTGCCTATGCATATCGTTCATCTGGGTGTGAAATCCAAATTCACAGACCACCCACACCGAAACCTGAATTTTTTTATTTAGAATTCCTCAGCTATCGAGATATTCCGGTTATAAAAGTCTCTTCGTATATATGCATTAAATGTATTTAGTTTGTATTATACATATAATATACGCAGAGGGAAATAGAGGTCGGCAACAGATATGAATACGAAGTAGTGCTTGTAGACAGTATCAGTCAACACAGCCACAGCGAAGTCTCGAGATCTACAATCTCCTCCCCTTCCCCCGTCACTAAGTCCTGATGATAATTTACCAATGGTGCCGGTGGATTTTACAGGAAAAAAATAACATATATTACAGTTGAATTAGAGCATTCTGTTTTTCAGTGGATGTTATGTGAGAAAGAAAAATCCGTCCTTGACTATGGTTGTATCATGAAATTTCGTACGAGTTTCCATTTTGGGAAGATAAATAACCACCCAGCAACCCCTAACAACTGTATACGCGACCACTTCCCCAACGTCCAACTAAACATAAGACGTATACTGTAATTAGAAATCTTTTAACACAACCCTAAAAGATAAAAACCGCTTTAAACGTTGTGCTCGTGACTGCAGAAACGTCGTATGTGTGAATGTACTTACCCAAAACAGGGACACCCGGGGATGTAGCGTGGACTATCACTCCACCGGTGAGCGGGGAATGTCCCACTAGAACCCCGGCCGTGGGGTGTTGCTCTTCATTCATGGTTCCAATCGTGGCCAGCTGGCCGTATTAAACACTCTTGGTTCAAATTTCACCTTGATTACGTGCACTTGTCTTAGCTGGACTTCTACCTTCGGGGCTAAGTACAGCTTCCGTCTTCTCGCATACAGTCAAGCCCAAGGTATACTCTACAGGGGCACGTGACATAGGGGTCGCTTCGGTCGCTCACGATCAAAGATAAGGAAAAGTAAGTTTCAGTTTTGGTGTACAGCTACCAACAATCCTGTAGAGGCATCTTTGGCACTATATCAGTTAGTGAGCAAAAATAAGTCCGGATTAAAACAACTACTGCCAGGAAAACAGACTAATCGAACGTTTCGAAATATTTGGTTTGGACAGATTTTATATCTAAGAACCTTGAAACAAGAAACACCTGTCCTGTATATAACAGTGCAAGAGGTTAGCTGAGAGACTAATTCATCAAAACGTATTATCATTACCACTATTTTGTGTTGTACTTGTCCTGTTTATAACAGTGAAAGAGGTTAATCGAGAGACTAATTCAATAAAACGTATTATCATTACCACTATTTTGTGTTGTACCTGTCCTGTATATAACAGTGAAAGAGGTTAGCCGAGAGACTAATTCAACAAAACGTATTATCATTACCACTATTTTGTGTTGTACCTGTCCTGTATATAATAGTGACAGAGGTTAATCGAGAGACTAATTCAACAAAACGTATTATCATTACCACTATTTTCTGTTGTACTTGTCCTGTATATAACAGTGAAAGAGGTTAACCG
>NW_013675345.1:12364-17057 GCF_000517525.1 Limulus polyphemus | reverse complement strand
ACCTGTCCTGTATATAATAGTGAGAGAGGTTAACCGAGAGACTAAATTCAATTAAACCCATTATCACTGCCATCATCTAGTCTTGTCTCGAGTACGGAGGTGAAAGTTGAATCAACTCAAGGCTAGTTGGTCAGTTCTGAGGATGGAGGTGAAAGTTGAATCAACTCAAGGCTAGTTGGTCAGTTCCGAGGACAGAGGTGAAAGTTGAATCAAATCAAGGACAGTTGATCAGTATCGAAGACAGAGGTGAAAGTTGAATCAAATCAAGGACAGTTGGTCAGTATCGAGGACAGAGGTGAAAGTTGAATCAACTCAAGGATAGTTGGTCAGTTCTGAGGATGGAGGTAAAAGTTTGTATCAAGCCAAGGACAGTTGATCAGTATCGAGGACGAAGATGAAAGTTGAATCACATCAATAACAGTTGATCAATCTCGAGTATGAAGGTGAAAGTTGAATCAAATCAAGGACAGTTGATCAGTATCGAAGACAGAGGTGAAAGTTGAATCAAATCTATAACAGTTGATCAATCTCGAGTATGAAGGTGAAAGTTGAATCAAATCAAGCACAGTTGATCAGTATCGAGGACAGAGGTAAAAGTTGAATCAAATCAAGGACAGTTGGTCAGTTCTGAGGATGGAGGTGAAGGTTTGTTCATTGTCAAGGAAAAAAAAAGTTTGAATAAAAATTAAACAATTAAAGTAAGTATAAAATTTATCAAATTCGATTTTATTATTCATAATTTGCCAGCTTTTTGTTAATGACTAATAAGTTAATTTTTCTTTCTTTTTTTTTTGAAAAAATATCATATTGTTGTAATCTTGTCACTGGAGTACGTGGCTTCACCATTGTTCATAAAAAAGGTTTTGTTTGTAGTTATGCACTAAGCTATACAATGGGCTATCTTTGATCTGCCCACCACGGGTATTGAAACCCGGTTTTTAGCGTTGTAAGTCCGCAGACATACCGCTGTGCCACTTGGGGGCTCATAAAAGATAAAATATGAAAATATTTACATTGTTACAAAAATCCGCCAGGGCGTTATTTACTGGAATAATTATGATATAATATTCTGCAAATTTTTAATTCGTAATCTTCACCCTATTTTTATTAGTGTTTTTACATTTCAAACCTTTAGCCACGTTCTTGAAAATAATATTACTGGAACAGGAATCACGTACCACGATGATATGGTGTATTCAGCAGCTTCTTGATGTCACGTGGTCTAACAGCTCGCGATTATAGGTGCAACAGAAGAGTTTCGAGACTAACCGCAACTTCCCAAGCCTATAATTAATTTGCAAACGATACGCATAGTCACGTCCAATGGTTAAAACAGGAAACGATTGTTCTTTTTTTATGTTGGTTCACAATGAAATACTTTTACGGGTAGTCCGTAATTCAGCCATTTCTGTGAAATTACGGTATTTACGTAAATAAGAATCAGAGTTATTTATATATATATTGCTAAATAACGTATACGAAGTTCGCCGAAAAAGCCGCGAATAAATAATAGTAAGGTTCTATAAATTTGTTAAATGTGAGGGGGGATCTTAAAAAAAAAATGGACCTTTTCTTCTGCGCGGAGTTTAAGTGATAGACATGAAAGTTGAGTATTTATTTATTTTTCTAAACGTAGGGGGCCTTTTAGACTTTTTACAATACTGGGGTTATTTTGTGTATGGTCTATCTCATACTATTAACTGTAATTTTATACAAACTTTTACTTTACATGTTTGTTTACAGCGTTGGGTATGTAGATAAATTTAATTCTCTGTTTCGCAGTAAAATTTGGTGCTTATAACCTTAAAATTCTGGCTTTGATCCCTGCGGTGGATACAGCAGTTTTGTGTAATTTAGGGCTCAACAACAAAAAAGTAAACTTTATAAATGCGTGTCAAACAACAGATTAAAATATTGGAAAACTTTAACAGTTAGGTTAAAGAATAATCTTTAAACATCTGTTACATGCAAAGTATTTAAAACATGTCTGCGATAGAAAAAAAGTGTAATAGAAATTTAGAAAGGACAGAAGCAACTTCAAGACAAGTAAGTTGGTGAAATTAGGGATCGTACAAACATCAGTAGATACAACATTAATTATAAGTGTCAAACCTCTCATGATATTGATAAAATATTTGAAAAATGCAGTAACTAAAGGTAAATAGAAAAGAGAGCGATGATTTGACAAAATAGACCAGTTTACGAATGTGACAACCAACTTATAAAAACAACAAATACAAAATGAAATTGTTAAAAATTTCACCACTTCTGTTGACTGTTTTAATTCAACATTCCCGTTAACTCTGTAGAATTACTATTATACCCCATGAGATTTCCAAACACATTTTTCTAAATTATTTATGTATCAAATTGATTGTGGGTCCATGACTTGTTTATAGTCTCTAATAATTCTATGAACGTATTACAGAAAGCAAAGAAGAATATTATATATTGTGTGTGTGTGTGTAAACCCCATTATTTCTTCCATATCCAGTGCCGACGAGGAGGCCTTTCGTCTAATACCAGGGCTAGTCACGATGAATCAAACACACACGAAATGTAAACAAAAATACCATAAATATTGCAATTAAACCCACTAATTACTACAAGGATTTCTTATGCAATTTATATTTAAAAAAATGTCCAAATTAACGATTTAACCCAATTTTGCTAACTAGTTCTTTATACTGAGTGTTTTAACATATAAAATTACTCAATATGTGGACACCACCAGCAACGAACTGTATGTAAACAAGTCCATACAAAATTTTGGGCCAGCAAGGGACGAGTAGATATGACGCTTGTCGACTTAATTCATCAGCATAACACTTTTATATTATCGTAAATTACCCTTTTGTATAATAAAATCTCTGAGGTAAACATAAGAATAGCTAAAATTAAGCTCAAACCAAGCTTCACATATTTCGTTACAAAATAAGAGAAAAGAAAGGCTGTTTTCTAAACTAAACCTGTCAGTGTAAGCGTATGCTTAAGAATGATTTCCAGAGTACCGTTCTGCATACCAGCTATTGACTAATATTGTTAACTTCAAAAAATTCATCTGATGTTAATCGAAACAAAACATTAACTGATTTCAAACACAAACAATTATGTAGGATGTATTATGATTTGGAGATTGTTTCGTCATAAAATTTCTTGGAATTTCAGTATTTTGTCATTGAATTTTCTTTGCACACCAGAGTGAATAATTGTGTTATGACGAAAGAAAATGTAATTTCTAAAAATCGTTTGGTTGTTTAAAAATAGACTGGAAGTCGGATAGATTACATAACTATTCCATCTTTAGCTCATAAAACTTTCGTTATTTTATTGCATATTTATTACATATTGTCCTAGTTGTTTTGTATATTAAATGTGAATTCAATCATCTCATCGTATTAGGATAGGCTTTGGTCATGCCTTGCTTCGTTATTTAGGCTTAGCACTTATATTATAATTGTTCTGAAAATAAAATAAAATTTGTACCACGTACTGTCTAGCAAAATGAAAGAGGAATGTATTTGATAATACTACAAGCTTTACCCTGAAAAAATATACGCCGAAAGTAATAGTCTTTGAATCAATGTTTAGTTAGTGCTAAACAGGAATATACGACAGTATATCAAATAAACGACGTTCTTTCAAATGTTTATTTACGTAGATAGCTATTTAGTTATTGTGAACGTGACTACCGGCTCGTTTTGCACTTTCAGGAGTCAGTTGTTTAGCTTGAATCTAAAAATAATTATAACAAAAAAAACAATGAATTAAAATGTTTATAGGTCTATAAAACGTTCAATAATGAAAATTATATAAAAGTGAAAAAATTTAACTCCGCAATGAATTTAGAAAAACTGTACACTAGATTGCAGCACATTCTGACCAAGAACAAAAGAGGATGAACCAAAGTAGTCGAGTGGGAGATAGTAAAATGTCAGTTACCCAAGTAACTCATTTCTATTGGTTAGTTTTGCCTCAGGTATTAACCAGCACTTGACATGAATTCTAGCGACCAATGGCTTTATGAGTATAAATTGCTGCCCAATAAGATTGTCCGCCCAATTCCAAATAACAGCCAATAAAGTACTTACTAACTTGTACAAAGGATGTTTTAATGTGTAAATACTGTTTGTTATTATTTGAAATTCGTTTATGAACATATGTTAATCTCGCAGGAAGAAAATTAAATTCTCAACCTGTGGCTAAGGCGCTAATGAAATAATTAGAACGTTGGCTTGTAAAAAGCTTAAAAGTCTATTTTTTGCCAATATTTAAAGTTGAGGTTAAGAACGACGTTAATATTTTATAAAAGAAGTGAGGGGAGTTGTGCAAGGATCAGAATGACATAGCGTTTTGATTATAAACAGAATCTCTACTTTAAAAATATAAGTGTTACTAATTCATACTTTTATACATTATTTTATATATTGTACGATATAAAGGAATGATAAAATATATCTTACAAAGTAATTAATAAAATAACAGTTGTTACGGTGTGTAAGCCTTTTACAAGCAAGCGAAAAATGATTACAATTACACTTGTCATCAAACATTAATATTTGGCCTACTACATTTTTAGACACTGCATTCTTTATCTAGTCTTTTAGGAATTTTCAAGAAGTAGAAGAGTGTATAATGATAGTATTCCAACCACACTATATTTGCCATATCGCCCCCCCCCCCAAAAAAAAGA
>NW_013675345.1:5908-11381 GCF_000517525.1 Limulus polyphemus | reverse complement strand
GGTAGGTAGTGAGTAATTGATCTGCAGTCAGAGAGTATTGTTGAAGTTAACATTCGTTGTTATAGCGTTTGTTTTAGCTATAAATGTTTGAATGTTGAAATTAAGTGTATCGTAAAGTTATATTCAGAAAGAATAAACCAGTTTTATTTAAGAAAGGACATGTGTCGCTAAAGTTTCGTCGGAACGAATTTACGGAAAATCAATTAACAAACGGAGACGTAACACTATGTAATACCATCGGGACTACGTACGGTTAACTATATTATAGAGTACTAAAAGATAACCAGCTGGAGTACCCGTCAAGTTATGTAAATTTATGATTAAGTAAAGGTTATCTTAGGATATGAGAAGTTGCTTCCCTTATATGTAATTGTAAAAAACTGCAAAACACAAAATGTGAAACTGCAAATTTGCATGTATCTCCGCATGGACCCAACAAACTCAAGCCAAATTGGTATGGACCTAATGAACCTCCATACCAATTGTGGCGAAGATCCATCCACACCCTGCGAAGTAGTTACATGGACAGACATTACTATTATATTTATATAGATTCATTGATAAATACTTTTAAAGCAATCTCAACTGATTTAGCTTCTAATAATTTTTATTTCCGTTTGGAGTAAACATAGTATTGATTGCACTGAAATTGGAAAGAATAAAATAAATGCACAAACTCATAAAATTAAGCCTTAGGTTAATACTATATTAATAGTAATGGAGTAATAAAATCAATAGTGGCAATACGTATCGTGATCAAATAGCTCAAAAAATTTTTAAAACATTCACTTTAGGCTTAAAGAATAAATATTGTATGTATAAAAATATGTTAAATCACATAATAATAAAAAATGAATAAATAGTACAGATTGAAACTAGATTTATGAAAATTATCCTAAGAAGGCATAGGATTTTATTAATCAAATCGAACCTCGGTACCTTAGACCTCTGCCGTAGAAATTGCGAACTAGTTTAATAATTATGTGGTATCAGTTACTAGTATAGAAATTAGTCGAACGTATTATAAGTACTCTTTAAAAAAAAAACTGCTCCGGGAATTCATTAATTTGTTCCCCAGAGTCAGTGGTAGGTTTATGGATTTACACTAGTATAATCTACTTGCTTATCCCACTTAAGATTATTATATGTTAAAATCCCTAAGTGTTTTGCTTTCATCACTGTACTTAAAGTTGTATAAGTGCAATCTACTTCATTATAAACACTAGAATGCACACTTAATTTTGTCTTAATTGTATTTCTGGAGAGGTTGCACGAAAAAGTCATATACTTTGTTTGTTTTTCAATATTTAAAGTCAAGATTTTCCCCAGGAAACGCCTGGCATGGCTTAGTGGTTAGGGTGCTTGATTAGCAATTGACGGGATCAAAATCCTTCACCCATCATGCTCACCCTTTCAACTGTGGGAGGGGAGCATTATAATGTGACGTTCAATCCCATTATTCGTTGGTAAAATAATAGCCCATAAATTGGCGGTAGATGATGTTGACTAGCTGCTTTCCCTTTATTCTATCACTGCAAAATTAGAAATGACTAACGTAGTTTTGTGCAAAATCCATCAAACAAACGAACAATCCCCGAGATACCTTTTTCAGGTACATTATTCCAAATAATATAGTTGTATAAACAGCAAACGTACAATATCAGAACGTGTTAAATCGTTTAGATAACTAACACTATTTATGTAAACAAGTACAGTTTGTGAAATACCATTTTCTTTGGCTGATTATCTTTGCCATTAATTCGTGTTCGTTGAATTTTGTTTGTAAGGTAACTTATAAAAAAAAATTAATCCAATATCTCGAATACCAATATTTTCTAGATTGTCCAACAATACTTTATAGGAGATGGTACCAAAGGCCTTAACCAAATCTATGAATACGTCTGTTATTTTTAAGATTGCTATTCAGTCCTTGCTTTAGTAATAGCCATACTAGAATTGAAATTTCCCCTGAAACCCAGTTGCTTAGAAGAAAGAATATTAAATCTTAGAAGGTAAATAATCAGTCTTTTTAATACATTTCTCAATTATTTTTTTTATACAATTTACATATCAACAAAATTGGAAGATAATTATTCACCTTCAATTTATCACCTGTCTTCAGGGTCGGATTGGGAGCTTAAAACAGCCTGGGCAAATACTCAGAAATCAGCCCGTATGACCACGTCACAAATTCAACTGTATTTGTATGAGTTATAGAATGATATATATAGACATTTAATAATTCAAAATTTAATTAAACTACTTAATTATCATTGTATACAAAAACTTGACATGAAAACGTCGCTAATAAATTAAATTTTTAGTTCTTAATTTTTTAAGGAAATATTTTTTTAAAAACCCTTAATATCCCCTAGTGTGAGAATTGTGACATTGTTCTCTAGGCATCTTCTCTTCTCTAATTTATTTACCACCCCTCCGAGAAGTACGAAATTTAGCGTAAATTACTTACTATAATATTGTCATCGCTCAGGCAAAGCAAAATTATTATAACCTTCAATTTTATTTGTCTAAAGAGCAATCGAATAGAAATTCAAACCCCTCCTGCCACATCCTCTTTTTCACAAATGCTAATGTTTTTTCTGACGCTTAATGCTATATTATTTATAAGCAATAGAAAGCCAAAGTTTTAAGCTATCAAATGACGTATTACATTACGTTGTTTTCTCTATAGAGAATTATCTATTCATCGTTTAGTATGCTTTCCACGGGAAGCACATCGACGAGTTTAGCTTAGTTTTGAACAGTTTTTGTCTCATAGTTAGAGAGCCAGAAAAATGATGACAGATATAGGACATTGCCTTCTTTTTACATGTTATTATTCTGTATTCTTCAGTGCATTATTTAATTAAATAAAAATGATTTAGTGGAGTAGTAGCATTTGTATAAAAAATTAGGGTTAAACTCAACTGACAGTCGAGGGGAAAAAAAAAGAAGACCCGGGTAATTACTATCTTTCCTGTTTTTCTTATTCTTATTAAATAATTATGATTTTGCTTAATAAGAGTGATCTAGCTTTATAAGGCATATGAAAAAGGATCTTGAAATTACCTTTTTGTACGAGTGTACTCCACCTACAACGCAGAGTAAATAACCAGTGAATGTCTACTAGTTTAGAGAGCTGGCGGTAGGTAGCACTGACTTAGACTTTTAGATTTTGCTCAAGCTGTCAAAGTTATTGCAGCGTTAAAATAAATATTCTGTTGAGTGTATATATGTTATACATAAATTAATAATCATACGCTTCGGCCCTTGAAAAAGCTTGTTCTTGACAACGAAAAAAAACATTATTAGTTGCCAACCGCGGAGGTGAACGTTGGGTGTACGTGTATCGATACGACTTTTCAAGTATATCCGCTGGAACTTATTTTGACTCACCAACATAGGGACGACTGACAGAAAAATTAGTAGGGCCGAGACCCTGAGGCTATAATTATGTTAATACAGCTGATACTACCTGACATAGACATACCTGTGAACACTGAGAGGTCGCAAATCGGGAGACTTTATGTGGAGGCTGTTTGTTTTGAATTTCGCGCAAAGCTACACGAGTGCTATTTGCGATAGCCGTCCCTAATTTAACAGTGAAAGACTAGAGAGAAGGCAGCTAGTGATCATCACCCACCGCCAACTCTTGGGCTGCTCTTATACTAACGAATAGTAGGATTGACCACCAAATTATAACGCCCCTACGGCTGAAAGGGTGAGCATGTTTGGTGGGACAGGGATTCGAACCTACGACCCTCAGATTACGAATCGAGTGACCTAACCACCTGGTCATGCCGGGCCTTTGTGGAGACACTACAACAGCGAGTACGTACCCTGGGGTGAGGAAGGTCATGCTGAACCAGAAAATTTAGAAAAAAGGTGCACTTTTATGTATTCAGGGGATCTTCAGATATTTATTTACACTTATAAGATTGAAGTGATGTTTTCACTTACAGTGGGCTTATATAATAATATAATCACAGTCATTTGCTAATATTGTAATACACTTGTATTGTAAGAATTAAAAAAAAACACACACATATCCTGATTAGTGTTCTTTGTTATATTCGTATGCTACACTTTTGGCATCTTTCAGTACCTGCTTGCTGGGCTTGTATTTACTGGCTGAGGAATCTGTGTTAAACTTGCAGTTTAAAATGGCACATACTGTGTCGTGCCCTAAATCAGTCCTGTTCTCTGTTACGATCTTTCTCAATTCAGTGGAATGTGGTACAACAAACAGACAGTATAACACAACAAAGTATAACAAGGTTCCACAATAAATATTTACTTTATCCTGGATGGTGAAGTTGAATAAATGCGACTCTATTCTTTTTGTTAAATTATTAAAAAGGTTGATATCGGGAGATCGGGAAGCAGGACTCCATATCGGGAAAGTTGACAGACTTGCATAGATCGTATACAAGTACAAAACACCTACAACGTTATATACAGTAGGTTAGTCAGTAGCACTGGGACAGTTTAACCAGGTTATCACCTCACTGGCCCATTCTGCCCCTGCCTGTCTTATATATTAGAACGATTACTGTGTCTTTTAATTTGAAATATACGCTCACTAGAATTTAAATTAATAACGTGTTAAATTATTTAGTGAAAATAATGCGAAGCCCACTCCATCTAACAATAAGTTATTTCTTAACTTTTGCCACAGGATGCTATCACCTGAACGCAGTTGTAGGCCTAAGTTCATAAATAACGCTTTCACTTTCAACAAAAATGTAGTCGCCAATGGTACTGTGACTAACACGAAAATAAACGCGTACAATTTGAGAGCTAATCGATCAAGTAACTGAATATACATGATAACGAACACTAATCTTAATTCTTCAATAACTTCTCAATCACTGAAATAAATGAAACTAACTCCATGCTTTACTGTTTCTTGAACTTATAATGTATCCTTGTTTTTTAGATATTTCGCAAAATCTATTGATTATTGACATTCACGAAAATTCTGTTAGGACATTTATAAACGTTCTAAATCTAGTATATCATGTCAGCAGCTCCCTGTAGCCAACAACTAAAATAAAACATTTAAAATATAGCTTACAACATTAAGTTCTAACGGGTTCGATATAATTATAAGATGATGACAAACTCGCAATGCATAGGCAAAGCTATACACTGGGCATGGACAATATGTGCTCTGTCAAACTAGAGGAATCGGACCCCAGATTTTAGCGTCTAGTATGTATATATATATATATTAAACAACCAAGAAGAATATTTAACTTTAACCAATTAAACTTAATATTCTATAAACCACAATATACTTGCCATATCCATTTCCATCGATCGAATGTTCTTCCGACCGTCTGGGATACAACAAGGCACAATAATATTTATATAAGGAATTCGATACAATTACAATATTATGGTGTGTACGCCTTTTACAAGTCTTTTTTTTGGGGGGGGGGCGATATGGCAAATATAGTGAGGTTGGAAT
>NW_013675345.1:0-4908 GCF_000517525.1 Limulus polyphemus | reverse complement strand
TACCAGACTACCCCCAATCTAGTAAATGCTAGGGCATTCACGAAGGAACGGGATATTTCTAGAAAACGTGGCGTGACACTAGTCACGTGACCTCGCTGACGCAACAATAGTTAATTGTTCGTTAGTTAATTTTCCGTTAAAACTCTTACCGAAGAAACTTTACCGATACAAGTCCTTTCTTAAATAAAACTGGTTTATTCTTTCCGAATACAACTTTACGATACACTTAATTTCAACAGTCGCTCTATAACAAACGCTATAACTCACAACGAACATCTCACGTGCCCAACAATATCCTGTCCGCATACATTCAATTACTCATTACCTTCCGTTGCTTCTTGGCCGGTCTTATATACACAAGACTACCCCAATCTAGTAGTCTCCCGACATTTCATGAAGGTTCGAGAAGGAAGTGGCGTGATACAAGCGTCACGTGACCTGCGTTGTCGTAACAGTGTTTAAAATAAACCAGATTCTATTTGTTGTTGACCACAAAGCTACACAATAGGCTATCTGTGCTGTACCCACCATAGGTACCAAAACCCGATTATTAGCGTGAGAAGTCCACAGACTTACCTCTGAGCCACCAGATAAATTATTAATAATGGTACAGAGTACTGATAAGTAATACATGTTTTAATAATTGCTAATAGTGGTTTTAAATTAAGGTAAATTTAAAAGTGATATGATCAAGACAAAATTGAGAATTTTTTAGTGACTTTAGTACATTCATTAATACATGAAAAATAACTTATTTAGGGACAACAAGGGGCCCATTTGTTGGTATAGGCTACTCCATCCTCTAAACTAAAATATTTTTAAAGAAAACTCAAAGTCAGCCCTTGTCATTCATATAGTTATCAAGCTTTCTCTTAAATTTACTGCCTTCACAGTATCTAAAGGCAACACATTCCAAAGTTCAACCATCTTGTTAGAAAAATAAAATAAAAATGACTTCTACCCTACCAAAATTTATATTTGTGTCCCCTAGTCCTACCATTAAATATGAAAAAAGGACGATGCATCAACTCTATCAATTCCCTTAACAATTTTAAAGTTAAACACCTCAATTAGATCCTCTCTAACTCTTCTTTTTTGAAGAGAAAATTTTAGAGATCTTAACTTTTCCTCATATGGCAACCCCTCCATCCCAGGCACTATTCTAGTAACCCTCCTCTGAACCCTATGGTAAGGAGTCCAATACTCCAAATGTAGCCTAACCAGTGAAATTATAATCTCTTTAGTCTTGTGTTCAAAATTTCTGTAGATACAACCTAAAATCCTATTTGCTCTACCACTAACAACAACACACTAAAACTGATTAACCATTACACCAAGATCCCTTTCTTTCATGACACTGTTAAGGTTATTTCCATCCAAATTATACTTATAATTTAAGTTATGATAACCCACATGCCATTAACTTGCCCAACTCACTAAATGAGAGTAATCAGCTTCAACAAGTAAAAGTTAAACTCCAAGAACAATTAGCTGAAGTGTATGTCTAATAATAACACTTAAAAAAAAAGACAACAATGGTGAATATAACTGGTAAAGTAATTAACACGTGACAGTTTGGAAAAGGTCATGATATTTTGTAAACTTATTAATCCCGTAATCAGCAGGTGGATATATCTGGTGTTGAAAATGTAAAACACTACATTCAGAAGCACTGCAAGTTTTATCATACGTCCATATTTTGTATATAACTGATTGTATCCGTGGTAATGTTAAAAAATTCATGATGAAATTTAGCCTAAATCATTTGACCAAGTCTTGTAACCTAATCTGAAGTTAGTAACTAAAACACTTGACTCGGGTTAATTTGGTACAATTTGTTACGAAGTACTTATACAAAACCAACACACAGTAAATCATAATGACATTTTATTTTTTCAAAAGCACAAATTTATTTCATGATTTTAATTTGAACCAGTAGCTGCTTTAGTTTTGAAGTTAAATAACTTTTATAGGCTGAAATGTAACTGAACACATTAACAAGTACCAATCATAAATTACAAGTAGACATCGGCACGACTCTGCCAATTACGAAAACATCACATAATTGTATAACAGAAGTTTCAGGTCTTAAACATAAGAGTGTCTATCACTTTCCAACGTGAATCAATCGATGTCTTTTTAAATGACCACTTTGATAGAATCTTCGACCACAGACATCACAACAGAAAGGTTTTTCTCCGGTGTGAATCATCTGATGCCTTTTCAAGCTTCTACTATGTGTGAAGTTTTTCCCACATACATCACAACTAAAAGGTTTTTCTCCTAAGTGGATTACCTCGTGTCTTCTCAGATCTCCACTTTTTGTAAAACTTTGACCACAGACATTGCAACAATGCGGTTTCTCTCCTGTATGGACTAAAATGTGTGTTTTTAAGGTTCTATTTTCAATAAATCTTCTGTTACAGATATCACAACTAAAAGGTTTTTCACCTGTATGGATCAATTGGTGCTTTCTTAAATTGCTACTCACAGCAAATCGTCTACCACAGATATCACAACCAAACGGTTTCTCTCCGGTGTGGGTGAGATGATGTTTCTTTAGGCTACCACGTTCAGTAAATCGTCTACCACAGATATCACAGCCGAAAGGTTTTTCACCAGTGTGAGTTAAGTAGTGCTTCTTTAAGCTGCCCTTTTCTACAAATTGTTTACCACAGATAGTACACACAAAAGATCTTTCCTCTGAATGAGTTAACAAGTGGTCAGACAATTTACTAGCAACATCTGTTGCATAATCACAGTGTTGACAGGAATATTCATAATGCTCTAACTTGTGTCTGTGCTGCAATAAAAGCTGCTCTGAGGAAAAACATCTTCCACGTCGATCACACGCGACAGTATTGGTAGCTGTAAATAAAAAATTAAACATACTGATCACCTAAACCATTATAACAAACACCAACATATTTTTAATGGCATTCATTGTATAAAAAACACTTGATATAATTTTTCAGATAGAATTCTCATGTAGACACACAAAAAGAAATAAACTGTTTTAGCCCTATTAGTGTTAAACGAAATTCTGTCCCGGTAAAAATACTTGAGTGATGTTACAATTTTTCTATTTTGTTTTTAGTAATGTTTTTATTTGTAAGTAACAAAAAATGAAACGTTACACGAATAAAAAAAAAGTCAAACATAAAATAAATTCAAATATATATTATTAAATAACAAAATACAGCAATTAAACAAATTCCAAATAACCGAGTCTAATTTTGATTTCCTTATCTCCATATGCAAGGTTCTATTTAGGTATATAGATTTAATTTTTTTAATAACATACGTATTTTCTAAAAACCCTGAATTTACATTTACTTCAAATGTATACCTCTACAAACTATCCAATTTAAACTTATAAATCCACAGTCAAACTGTATAAACTTGTATAAAAATTCAATTTATATATTATTATTCCTCTAATTACACTTGTGATAATTAAGTGACCCTCAGAAACTCTAGGTTAAAACTTGTAAAGGTATGACTTAATGTCTCTAATTTAAAAATATGGTAATCACTGTGATATTAAGGTTTAATAAACTTTATGAATTATTGCTTAGAATGCCATCTCTACATACAAAAAGAGTAAGAATGTAAAACGGGAACAATATTTAAGAACATACGCTCTCTTCCTAAGAGATTTTCTTCTTTACTTATTTCTGGGGTAAGTTCCTCACTTTCTTCTATACAGTATCTATCTTCGTGTTTCGCCGGACACATATATTCATTATCAGGTTCGTCTTTACAGACACTTAAAATATCAGCCGATAAAACCTCAGATACTTCACAGCTCTGAGCAGTAGTTACCTTGACAGTTAACAGGGGGAGAAATTTCATTTTATATTTCCTCTTATTTTGCAAATATCTAATTACGAAATGTTAGAAATAAAAACAGCTGATACTGAAGTGCAAATACAACTTTTTGATATTTATCAAAGTTACTTAAAATGTAGCACTAACGAAGATGAATTCTTAATTTGTTTTCAAGAATTTTTTTACCAAATGAGAAACAAAATATTGTTTACCCCTCCACCATTTTGGTATTCCACATTTAACAAGTTATGTAATAATCAGTCCATAATAACTATAGGTTAGGGAATTTAATTTTAACACAAATTAATTATTTACATGTCCACAAAGTTGGTACAAGACATTATAATACTATACATACTAATTTCATTGGTTTACTAGGTAAAAATTGTACTGTTATTCTTTTTTTTTCATTAATGTAAAAAAAACATTGGTAATAGTTAATATTAAATATATAAATTCTAATTAAATAACTTGTAATTGTAGATGGCGAATGATGATGACAGCAGTTTACACCTCTGGGTATAAATAATTTAAGACATTATGTTAATTACAAAACTTTATAAAAAAAAGTACCGAAACTGTGATACTAACTTCCTAACGTTACCACTCTATTTTGAAATTCAACACGCAGTAAGTTGTTATAATATGCATGAAAAATTACAAAACTCAACTAAGAACAAAACCAAAGACCTGAAATAATTCAGTGTTAATATTTAATGAACAAAAGCAGAACCCCACTCCCTCCAAAAAAAAAAATCATGTTACTGGAAAAACAAGCAAGGACTTAGTAAATTAAAAATTAATATCAAGTTAAAAATATTAGAACACAAGTGTATATAAATCAATAACAAAATCTGTTTGGAAATTATAACCAGTAAAATATCAGTTACCTCTTTAACCCGTGTTACATCTATACTTGATGCAAAATAACCAGGTTGTTTGTTATCTGTCATTAAGAACACTGGTATCTTTATTCTACAACACTATCTGGTACTTGTGTATGTATTTGTTTTCTTTACCTATTTGGAAAGAAAATAAATAA
Source organism: Limulus polyphemus (assembly GCF_000517525.1). NCBI lineage: Eukaryota > Metazoa > Arthropoda > Merostomata > Xiphosura > Limulidae > Limulus > Limulus polyphemus. Next base: position 35 of record NW_013675345.1, on the reverse strand, counting down.
TTTTTGCACTGCATCATAGAATAAAATTATGTAAA
>NW_013675344.1:6772-22061 GCF_000517525.1 Limulus polyphemus | reverse complement strand
TTCGTCTAAATGATATTGATTTGGTCACACGAATCAAATTACGCCAAGTTCTTAGATTAATTATACTGTAAACTTTAAAGGAAAACATGCAACGTTTCAACTATTTTATTTAATGAGTTCGTCTAAATGATATTGATTTGGTCACACGAATCAAATTACGCCAAGTTCTTAGATTAATTGTACTGTAAACTTTAAAGGAAAACATGCAACGTTTCAACTATTTTATTTAATGAGTTCGTCTAAATGATATTGATTTGGTCACACGAATCAAATTACGCCAAGTTAATAGATTAATTGTACTGTAAACTTTAAAGGAAAACATGCAACGTTTCAACTATTTTATCTAATGAGTTCGTCTAAATGATATTGATTTGGTCACACGAATCAAATTACGCCAAGTTAATAGATTAATTGTACTGTAAACTTTAAAGGAAAACATGCAACGTTTCAACTATTTTATCTAATGAGTTCGTCTAAATGATATTGATTTGGTCACACGAATCAAATTACGCCAAGTTAATAGATTAATTGTACTGTAAACTCTAGACAGGTGCTATTATGACATAAAGTATTTGAACAGTTTAGCGTCTTTCACGTGTTCCCAATATACCTTCCGTGTCGTACATGCCAGATGTGAAGAGAAGGGTAAACGACGCCCGCATGAAAATCATTTCTACTTATATCAATTCACTGTGTATGTTTGTCTATCTGTGGACCTCTCTATAAATTCTTAATCTAGCAAAATCAAACACGATATAGAAATCGGTATGGCGTAGGGATCGGGGTGGGGGGGTATCCTTATTTAATGACGAGGAACCCACTCTCAGACATTAGATGATCACAAGACCTTGTCGAAACGTTGTACATTTGCCGTTATGTTAAACTTATATTAAAGAGTTTCTTCATTACCCATTCAAGCCGTCTCCAAGCATTATTGGTATCCTTATTTATATGGCCTAGCTCCTCTTTCAAGTAGATACCAAGGATAATTAAAACGCGTCAGGAAGGTCACCCAGGGATGATAGGAGTCTGGGAACGATTTTACAGGATCGCTGACTTCGAATCTGACATCTGATTTTGTGTTTCTTCACCCCCTCTGGATGCCGGAAGCGCCATGTCTTAAACTGTGTTCATACTCCCACTAAATATCTATTGGGGTCTAACGTGCTTAGTTCCACGGTAGGTTTTCTGACGGGATTTCTTTTCATACCCCCCCTATGGGGTAGGTATAGAAATAATTGGGAATAATGGAGGATCTTGATGCGTACATTGGGGCCTATGTGAATCATAAGGAAATCTTTGAACTCCTCAAAGAAGTGCGAATATTTTATACTTCAAACATCTTCACTCCTCCAAGTTTTCGCCCAGCATGCTCTTGATCATCCGATAAAATGATCTCATTGTTGTTGGGGTTATAAAACCCTCTTACAGTGATCATCCTTGTCTGAAAATGCCAGTTATAAAAACTTTTACAGTGACCATCCTTCTGTGAAAATTTCAATTATAAAGCCTTTTACAGTGACCATCCTTGTATGAATATGTCAATTATAAAACCTTTCACAGTGACCATCCTTGTATGAATATGTCAATTATAAAACCTTTTACAGTGACCATCCTTGTATGAATATGTCAATTATAAAACCTTTTACAGTGACAATCCTTGTATGAAAATGTCAGTTATAAAACTTTTACAGTGACCTTCCTTGTATGAATATGTCAATTATAAAACCTTTTACAGTGGCCATCCTTCTCTGAAAATTTCAATTATAAAACCTTTTACAGTGACCATCCTTGTATGAATATGCCAATTATAAAACCTTTTACAGTGACAATCCTTCTCTGAAAATGTCAGTTATAAAACTTTTACAGTGACCATCCTTGTATGAAAATGTCAATAATAAATGAAAAAGAATAGAAAATGAGAAGGACGAGTTGTAGTTGTAAACCATTCCATCTTGTTAAACTAAATTAAGATTTCGTTAGTTATTATTATTGAGGTGTGGTTTATACTGAGTTCAGTTTGCTCGTAGTTAAGCGCAAAGCCACAAAATGGGATATATGTGATCTGCCCGCCACATTGGGTATCGAAACCCAATTTTTAGCGTTATAAGCCCTCTGATTTACCGCTAAGCTAACGGGGGTTATCGGGTTGGGATCTAGTTTCGACTGTTATTTTATCATTGAACTGAAAATTGTAATTTATAACAGTTGAAAATACTTCGTTTTATTTTTTCATCCAAAAGTTTCTTTTCCGAAAAAAACCAATATAAATAAGGTGTTAGACGTTCTGTTTCTTTGTATTACATATATATACGTTTGCATCATATGATTCTTTTCTTATAAAACAGACACACCCGATAGTGTAATGTCACAGTATTCCCCTTAAGAAATATATCAGAAAATAGACCAGAAATATTAGTACTACATTTTCATCATAATAAATAAGAAATAAATGTGTCATTATGCTATTTGTTAAGAATAAATTGATTTAAAACTTCTATTCCCCGAAAGCAACAAAACACTCCACTTTCCCTGATTAGTAGATGATTTTTGTTACAGTTTTATGTTTTGCTAAAAGGCGATAAAAAGAAACATTCAAATTACGTAGTAGGCTTAGCGTGGTTTGGTTAGGGCGTTCGACTCGCAATCCGAGGGTCGAATGCTCGTCCTATATGGTTGCCGACTGTGCCAGGAACCCGGGTGTGAAAATTCTAGGCTTATAAAAATAACGGTCGACCCCGTAACGAAAAAAACTTTATAAACTTAACTTCATAAATACAAAATATAATGCTAACAGTAGTACTACTCTAGAGAATTGACAGATGTGTTATGTATTTGTTTAAACATTAGGGTTTAGATAAATATGAAGCTATTATTTGTACAATTCGTCCCCAAGTATACTTAATTATACGAAAAAGTATGTCATAAATATTTCATTTATCTATTTCAGTAAATTAACTCACTTCAATTTATCTGAAATACTTCAGTATAAAGGAAAACAGAAATACTTTATACAACAACATTTATTACAGAGTATTATTAATAATTATTTTAGGGCTCCAGTAGTTATTCCAACCAAGTAAAGAGAATGAAGTAACACTGTCATGGTACTGCCCCCCAGTGGCACAGTCTGTGGACTTACAACGCTAGAATCCGGGTTTCGATACCCGTGGTGGGCAGAGCACAGATAGCCCATTGTGTAGCTTTGTGCTTAATTACAAACAAGAAACAAGTCATGGTATTATATATAGAACCGACCTTTGGTCAAATCTGGAGTATTGCCACAAGAGTTCCAAATGCCAGAAAGTCACCATTCTTATATTCCTGTACAGATGTGAAGATTCTTAAATCATATTAAAAATACCAGATTGTTATCTGCTTTAAATTAAGAGAAATGAGCTATCACAAACTGGTAAAATTATTGTTGTTCTGTATAATAAAGGAGACACCAAACAACTCTCCATTAATCCGAAGTAGGTTTGGCAACTGTAGCAAATATATATTAATATTTTTAGCCAGCACAGTGGTTCATAGAATAGCTCTGAGTTTTTGTTTTTTTATTTCAACTACAAACTTCTAGAACATAGCTCCGTCATCTCTTGACTGATTTGAGGTCTAATTACAGTTTTGGACTCAGGAGGCAAAACCTTTCGATTGATGTATTTGACCATGCCCAAGGTCCCATAGATTAATTTACTCTAATCCTGCCTACAATAATTTCAGTTTCAGGGTAGGCTGGTAGAAAACCTGATGAGTAATAAAATCGAATCGGGTATACACGCGTCCCACGCTTGATATCGCTGGCGCACAAAAATATAGCTAATAAAAAGGGGGGAAAAAAAGGCACATCGATTAACTTACTCTAATCCTGCCTAAAAGAATTTCAAGTGCCGTGGCTATTGAAGATTTCCTCTTGTTTAAACTTTTAGTGGTGAATTGTTTTTCACGCCCACTAGGGTAAAACCGATTACGTCAGAGGTATAAAGGCACAAGGAATGCCTGAAATGACGTAACGGTGTCATGGCTTAAGACGTTGTATTTGAGTTGTTAGTTTCCAGATGCGTTTTTAACGCTTCAAACTACTTGGTGCAACTTTCTTAGGGGGCCCGTCCGTACTGATCAGCTATAGGTATAGAAATTCGAAGTTCAATTTCAAAATTTCTGAATTATAATATTCAAATACAAAAAAATAACACAACTAAAGACCGATAAAAATTTTCACAGTTCTTTAATAGTTATATCCTCTTTATTAGCTTTGTAAATAATACAAAATGTACTCTCAGAGAAAAAATAATTTATATCAAATGATTTGTTTTTCTGAAAAACAAGACAATATATACATAACACATAATATTCATTTATGAAAATAACACCATCGGAGTTTCAACTTATTTGACATCTTGTCTTCAAGTTTCGAAAAAGTAACAACATCGGAGTTTCAACTTATTTGACATCTTGTCTTCAAGTTTCGAAAAAGTAACAACATCGGAGTTTCAACTTATTTGACATCTTGTCCCCAAGTTTCGAAAAAATAACACCATTCTAAGCAACCAGTGTAAAACATTATACTGACACTTGTACTTCAAAAGCAAATGGGTGCTTGTCTGAGGACGAGTACTCAATAACGAACTTACAAAAACATGTGTACTCAAGGTGGTCTCCCCGCCGCAATTTTACAGATATAAATGAATTAATAAATTTCTCCAAAGAAATGTTCTCTGTTCTGTCACGTTTAATGCTTTATAAAGCCAAGTCAGAATTTATTCCAGTTGACATTGTACTTCTGAGATAAGTCTTTAATCTTCGCAAGACACTTAAAGAACATTCAGCACTTGATATTCCAATGAAAGAATATTCAGCACTTGATATTTCACTGAAAGAACACTCAGTGAAGAAATTAAAATAACTTCTCAAAGTATTTGTGATAAATTCGACTTGTTATCTCCGGCTCTAAATAATGAACTAGTACACTTTCAAGACCTTTACTTTTCCCAAGATGATCCCTGCATTGATCGTGGAGTTTTGGGTTACTTGGAACATTTAATGGAACAAAGAATTTTGGACATTTTTCTGAACATTGAATTGCTCTTCAGACTATTGGTGACTTTGCCAATTCGAATATCAAGTGTTGAATGTTCTTCCAGTTAAATATCAAGTGTTGAATGTTCTTTCAGTTAAATATCAAGTGTTGAATGTTCTTTCAGTTAAATATCAAGTGTTGAATGTTCTTTCAGTTAAATATCAAGTGCTGAATGTTCTTTCAGTGAAATATCAAGTGCTGAATGTTCTTTCATTGGAATATCAAGTACTGAGTGTTCTTTCAGTGAAATATCAAGTGCTGAATGTTCTTTCAGTGAAATATCAAGTAAAGAATTTGGAGACAGAAAAAATGGTTGGTGAAATGACTGAAGATGAGAACATCGAAGATCCCGATACTCGATTCATGATCGAAGTCGTGTTCCAAACCATTGATAGAATGACAAATGAACTGAATAAAATGACACTGGGATTGAAAGAGGTTACTGACTGTTTTGGTTTTCTCAGTTCATGTCACTTTAAAATGATGCAAGATCGATCAGAAAGATGCATTTCGCCGTAGTTCGCATCTGATTGCAACCATTTAGTAGATCCAGGTCTTTCGAAGTTTTCAAATGACGAGTCAGATCTCAAAGCTTGCAATTTCTTGTTAGCTCTTTCTGTGAGTGAAACCACCTGAAACAGATCAGTTTTTTTTTCTCTGAAGAAGCCTAGATGTAACATCTGTGATTTGTAACACTTTATTCTAAAATACTAAGGAGACAAAATTCAAAATTCAAATTCTGATGAAGCGATATAGCTGATAAAACTTCTTAGTTGGCGTGTTTCAACTTAATTAAATCTTCTAAACAACTGATGACTTTCTTAATGTCCATAAGAAGTGCAGTTGTTGCTCTAGCTCTAGATGACAATCTTGTCGTTGAGAGACTTTTCAGCATTGTAATGCGGTTTGGAGTTGAGCCTCGTCACCATTTGAGAAATCATCATCACTGCTTGAAAGCACTTCGATGATTTGATTGTTCGAACTTTCACAGATACGGATTTCCTTCAGTTGAGTCCAGCGCCACTGTGTGGAGAGTCAGAAAAATGTATAGACCCTTTGAAGGATACCAAAGAAGTTCAGAATTTGCACAGATGCACATTCTTCTGCAGCATGACTGAGGACTAAGTTGAGTTGGTGAGATGGGCAATGGATGTATGGAGCATATGCCTTGTGCTCATCACTGCAGGTTTCTTCACGCAACAAAGTGTGAACACCACCATCTTTACCGCTCATCACACTGGCTCCATCATAAGCTTGTCCAACAAGGTTTTTTGTGTCCAAATTGAAACTTTTGAATGTCTTCATCAATGCAGAAACAAATCCATGATCTTCTAAGTTCATTCATCCTAGGAAAACGTCTTCACGAAAGCTGTTTTGTGGAGTGTTATTGTTAATAGCACAATCAGCATCTCTAAAACTGACCCTTTGCACGTTCAGATTGTGGTCAGTAACTCTCGTTTTTGAAGCTACTCTCAATATATCATCCTCAGCATCAGCAGCATTTCCAATCTCAGACTAAAATTCGTTACCTCAGTCCTACAATAATGGAAAAACAAGTAAAAATTATTGCTTCGTGTGTCAGAGATGAAATTTTAGAAGATAAAAGCAGCTGTTGGCATGAAGACATATTGGGCAGACAAATCAATCGATGTAGCTCTCAAGAAGCGGTTAGTTGAAGAACAGATAAAATGGGAAAAGTCCCGACTGTTCAGTTTGACCTCATTAGAACCATTACTGGAATATATTTACCACTAAGAGGGAAATCTTCAAGGAATTAAGATTTATTTTTCACATGCTCCTGAATCCGAGTTGATAAGTGAATCCAATCTCTCCACAATATCACGTCTCCACTTCCAACGAGCCAGCAATAGGGGCAATATGCTACATCCAAAATTGAAGAATAAGAATGTCACCAACGATTTCTCTTTTCGCCCCAATTATTATAGAATTCATAATATTTCTCTAAGAAGTTGCGATTTGCATTATTTAGAAACTCTTCCACGTGGCTGACAAGCACCTGCTTTTGCCAAATCGTTTCTTTGACTTTCTGTGAGTGTAATGCCTTTGTATAGTCCCATATCTGATAAAATTTCTTCTTTATTAACAGCTGCTGCAGAATCTGGATGACTTATGGATGTTGTTGACATTTCACGTTCCGGAAATTCAACTCCAACAGCATCTTCATGTGATGGACCAACATTTCATAATTGTAAGGCAGTGTCTGGCTTTGATACTGATTCTGTCTCACGTACCACCAGATCTACCGTTATATTATTAGAAGGTTGAGCAAAGACATGAAATTCTGACAATTTTTTAAATTTTTCGCAGCTTCTTTTCGCAAGCAGCAGTTCGTTTTGTAGAACCACATTTGTGTTTATACATACTTCTTTTCATTTTTAATCTGAAAGAAATGCAATAAATAATATCAATTTGTTACAGGTATTATCAAAAAGAACACCAGCGCCAAACAGTGTTTACGGAATGAATGACATTGAAAAGGCTCTCAGTAAATGGAGAGAGTGATAGGAATGGCGGTTGTTGTCAATGTGCCAAAAACAAATAATAATTTCAATACAGTTTTGAGTGATAAATTTCTACTTGCATGCCACTGTACAACTAAATATTACATATATGTATATATAATTTATGTTATCATCATATATTTAATATGTAATTATATACATTATGTATATTATATATTTTATATTTAAGAAATATACCATTAACATGAAAAGTATTCAGTATTTCAATACTAATATTCTTAGTCATTATTAATTAAATATTGCATAAATTTCCCAATTTTGCCCATTCATGTCCTTTATGAGGCCCGACTATTTATGTTGACTGGGTAATAATAATAATATAATGTATAATAAATGATGTAATGACTAAATACTTCACACAATAGCTTTTGTTTTTCACTATAATGATAATAAGACAAGAGCACACTCAGCACAACACAGTCATATCCTCCCACTTCGATGATGTTTATGTATTCCCAACTCCTACGTTTCCAACGGATCTTAGGGTGCGTTCTTAAGCATAGCTTCTACGTGACGTCACAAATATTCTTCGTTTTAGCCTGTTCATAAGCAAAGATTCTATGTGTAAATACTTCGTTTACGTCATGAATGACTTTTATAGTGAATTAAAGTGTTTTTCTGCAACAGTTTTTGATCTTTAAGCCAACTTTCTTTCACCTTAGAATGTTGCACATTAAACAATAATCAAATGTTCTCCCGAATTCCCCACTTTACTATGAAAGTCACCAGGTTGAAAGCATTAACTCAGCAAATCAGAGAGTATGCGTTAGTGAAAATACAAATTGAGCAACAGAAGCAAGCACTTATTTATAAGTTTTTATTTTGCATGATTTTTTTGGGGGGGGATCCGCAATATTAGGGGCCTGTCGGTGCGTTGCTCTGATTGCACCGACGTTAAATACGCCAATGATAGCTTCAATTGAGGTATGAATCCGACATGCGGTAGCATCTTGTTTTTAATTATTTTACAGTAATCTGAGGGTCGTGGGTTCGAATCCCCATCGCACCAATGAGCATTCAGAGACTGGGAAATAATTCCTGTTTGTATCGTTTTGTCTTTTTTTATTATTTTTCCAATATCAAAATAAGAATGCCTAAATGTTCAGATTTTAATTTAATCAAGATAAAAATTAAGCTTATTTATTCTCAAAAATAGTTTTACTAAATAAATAACATATGTATTAGAAAAATCTGACATTTTGTGTGAAAAGCAGTTAGGATTTTTAAACGCTCAAAAACAGTTGTTGCAGTTTGCTTAACACGACTCATAAATGGACAAACTATTAGTTTCCATGTGCAGAATATCTAGATATATAACTATTAGTTTCCATGTGCAGAATATCTAGATATATAACTATTAGTTTCCATGTGCAAAATATCTAGATATATAACTATTAGTTTCCATGTGCAGAATATCTAGATATATAACTATTAGTTTCCATGTGCAGAATATCTTGATATATAACTATTAGTTTCCATGTGCAGAATATCTAGATATATAACCTACCGTTTCACGAAGAGCAAACATTATATCTTCCTGACACCTATAAAGTAACAGAAGTTGCATTGCTGGTCCAAAATAAAAACAACAACAAAAGAGGTAATTGGTAAAAACGTTATACGTGTATATAAAAAAAGTAACGTTTGAATAACGTATAAATATAGATTACCATAAAAAGTCAAGTTATACAAAATAGCAAACCCTGTAAATATGTGATGTAAAAGTGAGTAAGTTAAACAAGAAAACTTGGCTGCCTTTTTGGTGTTCAAGTTGCTGCTTGTTTCAAGAGCAACAAAAAATGATCCCCAATTTTATTCCTTCTGAACATGTCCCACTTCTATGTTGCAACGTTACAGGATTTGCTCTTTTATGTAACTTCGCTTGTTTTTTGTAGATGTTTTGATCAGATGTGTCGGACAGCACAGAATTCAACAACACTTGGGTCTTGGATGGTTAGTTGGTTGTTTTAGAGCAAATCCACATTTGGCTATCTGCTGTATTCACCGTGGAGAATCGAACCTCATATTTTAGCGTTGCAAGTCCGTAAGCTTATCGTTGTCTTGCCGGGGGACTTCTCTTCTTCATGGGGTCTACGTTGATTTAAGGTAGTACTGACCCTTAAAACTGGGCAAATTTACATGCTGTTTGTTTGTAATTAAGCACAAAGCTACACAATGAGCTATCTGTTCTCTGCCCATCACGGGTATCGAAACCCGGTTTCTAGTGTTTTAAGTCCCCAGACATACCGCTGTGCCACTGGGGGCTTTATATGCTGAGGAAACACTTTGGTAAATGCAAACATTTACTAAAAACTTACTGATATTTAAGTGCAGAAAAACTTTAACGGCTATTTTCTCATAACGTAGTTTTCACTGGAGTCACCAATTTATTAGCATGATAACTTCACCATTAAAAGCAATATTAGCATGATATTTAGCATACTTGTTGATATTACACTCTTCCATAGCTTGAATTGTTTAAAAGTCAAGCGTTTTTACCAATCCTCTTGTTATGAGTCTAATCATTACTAACGAAGGAATTAATTAAAATTAATTGTTCATAGCTCGTTAACGTTGCGGAAAATTTGCAAAGTTTTTAATACAAGCTATGAGGATGTTCACAAAGAGCGCGTGTATCAATTTTCACGTGTTTTTGTTAGTTACGAAAAATTGCCTCTTAAATATATATATATATATATATGCACTTTATATTCATAATTGCAGATATATGCTGTATTTTACAACACAGCCAGTATCATGTTGCACTCTTATTTTTTACAGTATTTTATATAATTCTTTGACTTGAATCAAAATATAATGACCAATCACTTTTAAAAGTAAAGTCTGACCGACAAACGTCACATCCCCACCTCTACTTCACCCACAACCCAGATCAATGCAGCATAGTTTTGCTATAGGGTCTAAATGTATTCAACCTCTAGGCTCTATAACAAGCATCAGGTGGCACCATGCAATATTTCTTTGTATAATCAATATACTTCGCTGAAAGGTCTCATACAATGACGTGGGACCTCCAAGGTGGTCTATAAATAGAGGAAAACACCTACAAGAAAGCAAATGTCACCAGAAATGATTGAAATGCAATCATTACTGCTGTATATTAATGTTGAAAAAATTAAACAGAACAGAATCCTTAAAGAAAATTAAGATACCACTAACCCTTAAAACTGGGCATGCTGAGGAAACACTGTTAAACATTTCTTATGACCTTCAAGTTGAGCACAAAACAACAGTTTGATGTCACAATCTCTGAAAGTTACACTTTCAGTCATATCTGTCATGTGCATAATTAATGTGGCAGGGATAAAGAAATACATAACATAAACTGTTTTAACGCCATAACTTTACTTAGGAATGATTTGTTTGTTATAGATAAGCCACACTGGGCTATCTGTTGTGTCCACCGCGGGGAATCGAACCCGTGATTTAAGCGTTGTAAATCCATAAATTTAGCGCTGTTCTACCAGGGGTCTTATTTAAAACTATGAACAAACAATGATGTTATGTTAAAGTTAGAATAAAAATCACAATAGTTTAACAGACGTTAAAATATCTCAATATCACAAAATCAGATTATAATGATTTAAGTTCACTTTAGTTTACTTCTGCGCAGTTTAGTTAAACTAAAACGGAATTAAAACAGCTTTATGTTTATCGTTGTGTAAAACATTAGGAGTTTCAATTACAAAATGATGTGTGACAGATATTTCGCAGATTGTTTTCATTTATTAAATTACAGATCGTTCGATCGACTCATATACAACTTGTGAAACATTCGTAGCTTACGAAACAACTTTATCATTTTTTATTTCCTGGCATCTCATTAGCAATTTTAACCGCGTGTAGTACTCGTCAGAGTACGAGTTCCTGACAGAAAAGAACTGCTCTAAACTAGTTTTAGCAACGATTTAGGTAAAACGATTAATATTAAGACCACAAATAACAAAATTTTCGGCTAAAATATAAACAGAGTTTAATTAAATCAAACTCGATCAAAAACAAAAAAAAGAGGTTGACACATTTTTATGAATTTAAAATAAACAATAACAATTTACTTACAGCCAAACAATGAATGTTATTTAGGAGAGAGAACCTTCTCAAACTTTGGTTTCATCTCAAAACAGCCAGCAACTAGGATTAAAGGCTTTACTAGACCAGTCTGTTTCATTATAAGATGAAGGAGATATTGAACTGAAGTAATAATATTGCGGGGATTAGAAACTATACTAGACCAGACTGTTCTATGCAAAGATGGAGACGATATTGATCTGAAGTGCTAGTTCTATGTGGATTAGAAACTATACTAGACCAGACCTATACCAGACAATTCTTTACTAAGATGGAGACGATACTGATCTGAAGTGCTAGTTCTATGTGGATTAGAAACTATACTAGACCAGACTGTTGTATACTAAGATGGAGACGATATTGATCTGAAGTGCTAGTTCTATGTGGATTAGAAACTATACTAGACCAGACTGTTGTGTACTAAGATGGAGACGATATTGATCTGAAGTGCTAGTTCTAAGTGGATTAGAAACTTAACTATACCAGACGGTTCTCTACTAAGATGGAGACTATATTGATCTGAAGTGCTAGTTCTATGTGGGGATTAGTTATTAAACTATACCAGAATGTTCTGTACTATGATGAATGCTTGTATTAAACTTTAAGTTCAAACTATGCCACATTTCCTAGAATACCTCATCAAACACTTCAGAAGACTAGCCTCAATACGCCACGACAGTTACCCAGCACGATATGCATTTCTTTACTTTTTTTTGAAAGTACAGATACAGGTATAAAAAAAATCTTTTAGCACGGAATTATATACATATAGAATATGGCATTAGCAAAGAAAAAAAAAAAAACATTTTATGTAACATTCGTAAGAATAAAACCGGATGAGTAACTAGCCATTACGACAATTTTTTTTTATATTTTATTCTAGCTTTAAGTATCCAACCCAGTTTTATCTTCCTTATATATTTTTCCAAATATCATGTACACATATTTATATTTCTGAATTTCTACGTTATTTAGCTTTAAACGTAGAAAGCTCTCTCTACCTGTGACCCTTAGAAGGCTTTTAAAGTTTTGTTTTATCACTCTCTTTTAGTTACCAGCGTAACCTGGATCAGTGGCTTTGGACTCGTAGTCGGATGGTTGCGAGTTCGAGGCTAGCTCGCGTCATTCTGTTGTGTCCTTGAACAAGACACTTTACCTGATTTGTTCCGTCTACCTAGCTATATGATGGATATATTAGCTTGGGATTAACCTGCGATGGTCTAGCATTTCGTCCAAGGATAATGAGTCACCATTCTCATCCGCTTGTGCTATTGGAACCGGAGTTGGAAAGCACCGGCAAGGAGTTAACTAATTTTTTAACTTTTTGTTACCACATATTCACATATTTCGAACGTAAAAACTTATACAAATCGTATTCTCTTAGTTCTGTATACTTTTACATTGTTAAACGTCAGACTCTTAACGTCTACATACTTTTTACGTTTAATAGTATATACACCCCCCTATGAACTTTAAACCTTGTACACTGATCGGTTACAATGAATAACGCAGTTTGTTTCAATAGAAAGAAATGATGTCTATCGTTAGAGGAAGATTTTTGAGCTGGGTCTTGGCTTCAGTGTTATTTGTTCGTTTGTTTGTTTTTGAATTTCGCACAAAGTTACACGAGAGCTATATGCACTAACCGTCCCTAATTTAGCAGTGAAAGACTAGAGGAAAGGCAGCCAGTTATCACCACCCACCGCCAACTCTTGGATTACTCTTTTACCAACGAATAATGGGATTGATAGTCACGTTATAACGCCCCCAACCCGCGACCTTCAGACTACAACTTAAGCCCTCTAACCACCTGGTCATGCTGGGCCAGTTAGTATTAGCTAACTCGTCCTGAATCTGCTAGATTTCCATTCCTACTGCGTCCTTGACCTCTTTGGCAATCTTTCGCCCTCTGGAGTAGAGCCAAACCTGTACACATTTGGTGTCCCGGGATTGATAGATTTGATGCAAATATTTTACCTCAAGAATTCCAGACGTTTGGCACAGAAGTTTTTGGAAAAGTTAGTGAACTAGGTGGCTGGTGTTTGATGGGTGAATGCTGATGTTATAACCTCATATTCATGCTTTTGATATACCACGTCCTTCTATGGGGTACAAGTTATTATTCAAATGTCCCAGTCTCTTCTGCATCCTCTCCCAGAGGCGTCGCTATGTACTTAAAAGATGGGGAGCTCGGGGCCCACAGTTGCGGCGTATAATATCGATCGTAGTTTTATATTCTGATTTTTCAAGACACCAACTGGGATTCGGGGCACGGGCCCCGTGTGCCAGCGCCTAGCAACGCTCCTGTCCTCCCCTGTTGAATTCGTAGTGGTTCGACTGATGGCTGGATTGGCTCAGCCTTATTAGGAAGTGGGTTTTCCCTCGTGATGTTACTTCATGCTGAGAAGTGGAACACAAGAGAGTTGTTAGTTGAAAGTGTTGTCTCAGAGAGACGCCCGGCATGGCCAGGTGGTTAGGGCACTCGACTCGAATCCCCGTCCCACCAAACATGCTCGCCCTTTCAGCCGTGGGGGCGTTATAATGTGACGGTCAATCCCACTACTCGTTGGTAAAAGAGTAGCCCAAAAGTTGGCGGTGGGTGGTGGTGACTAGCTGCCTTCCCTCTAGTCTTACACTACTAAATTAGGGATGGCTAGCGCAGATAGCCCTCGTGTAGCTTTGCGCGAAATTCAAAGCAAACAAACTCAGAGAGACAAGTGTTGGTCTGAGAGAATATAATCATCTTTCAATCAAGATCAAAAATCAAGATAGCTTTCAGTCGTGAACATGTCTTTTTTAAAGCGAAAGTCAGGATTACAGATGCCAAGTCTGACAGGTCAAAAGTTCAGCAAGGGACATAGGGTCACTACAAAATCCTTTCTAGAAAACGAATTCTAAAGTGCCATCTCAAATATTAAGTGCCAGTTCTGCAGACTCAATATATACACTCATACTTCTGCCTGAAGATACGACACTGTGGTACCAGTAGACATGCCAATCCAACATGTTCCATAATGAACCCATATATAGTATCAAATTTCCCACTTTTTCGTCAGGTCATTGCCTAACAACGCACAAACTACAAGCTAGCATATGCGTGAAATCTTCCATCATTGTCTGGTTGCCATAGCAGTTTTCACGTCCAATGAGGAAGAAGGTCAAACTTCTAGTGCAGTCTCTACATCTACCACTGAAATCTTGCGAGTAGCTTCACAAGCACTGGTCACTTCTCCCGACATTGAAGGGACAGGACACTGCGAGGTTATCTTAACTCACCTGTGTTAAAAGTTGAGATATCACTCGAATAAACAATAGAAACAGAATGTCTTTTTTACTTCTAAGTTCAGAATTACATTCATACACAACAGCTCACGCAAAACATAATATGATACTCCACTTATACAGAATACACATTTCAATTTTCTGGTCAGTTATTTTATTGTCTAAAACATTGTTTTCTCTATATATCTTAACATTGATATCCGTAGCACAAATACCCGAACAATTTCATACGTGACATATACCAAATAAATGCAAATGCCTTTAGTATACAACATAGTAACAGATGTTGGTGTAC
>NW_013675344.1:4673-6019 GCF_000517525.1 Limulus polyphemus | reverse complement strand
ATGTAATTAAGTCTTTGTCGTTTCGCTCCCATTTATGAGCCATAAAACCCAATTCCTTTGGTACTACACAAAAGTAATGCAAATATACAGAGAGTCTGACGCAGGACAAATACAACTTCAAGCGTTAGTCCTTATGACTTAGTTTCTAGCGTTGCATTGCTTGTTTTTGAATCCATTATTTCAAGCAACCAGTTGCTTGGAATGCTACAGGTAATTTGGAATAATTGATTTCAACATAGGAATTATCGTATTTGTACCTAATACGAATATGTTTGCCGGGTTTTCATAAACAATTCATTAGAACATTTTTTGAAATACACGTTCTATGAAAATATTAATGTGTAACTTTTGAAACCTAACTAGTTTTATGCCTGATCTAGTATTGGGGCGGGTGAAAATTTTTTTTACCAACTTTTCAAGAAAACTGGTATTTATAATTGACAAGTAATGATATTAAATGCCATCGTAAAGCCATACTTCAGAGGACGACCAGCTGCCGTAATTGGATGGGCGGGTCTGGAAGCTTTCGTGCGGTGTTAGGTGGCGCTGGAAAAAATTGTATGTTTCTGTACAAACAATCCCTTAGAAACAGTTTGTATACAGAGAATTGCATTATAAAAGAGATTTTCAACAAAAGAAGAAAAAAAAAGAAGAAAGGAAGCAGCTAAAAAAATTAAAGAGGAAAAATACGTTTTAAAGCAATACGTTTTAACGGGATTTTAATTTACGTCTAAATAAAAATAATATTCTTTAAATAATTAGCCGACAGAAAGAGAAATAACATTTTCATGTGACTGAAATATACATTTGAAAACTCATTTTAACATTTTGGAAAAACTTGTGAAATATTTTCTAATATATATTTTTTTTTCTGAAAATCATCACGTAAACCACATCATTGAAATACTAGAACAATTCGTTTTATTTTATTGATATACTATACTGAAATTAAACATCGTCTGATTAATTTGTTTTTGTTCAAATTACACAATGGGCTATCTGCGTTCTCTCCCAAGAATTTAGCGTTGTAAGTACGCAAACTTATAACTGACCCACCGGGGGGGTTGATAGACATTGTCTACTTTACAGACTCAGAAATAATGTATAATTATAAAATGTGTACGATCTACATTATTCTTACATGTTGGTGTTCAAACATAAATCATGTTCTACATTATTCTTATATATTGGTGTTCAAACGTCGATTATTACGTTTTACATCATTCGTTCATGGTGGTGTTCAAACATAGGTTATTACGTTCTACATCATTCGTACATGTTGGTGTTCAAACATAAATCATGTTCTACATTATTCTCACATATTGGTGTTCAAACATAAATCATGT
>NW_013675344.1:2004-3848 GCF_000517525.1 Limulus polyphemus | reverse complement strand
CCGAACAGTGTCACTATAAGATCACCCTGAAGTCCTCAGTTGAAGTTAATTTAACTCATGAAAACAGAAACATACCTTAAATATGGGTCGAACAATAGCCACGTTCCACATCAGTCATACATATTGGTGTTCAAACTTAGAAAATGCTTTAGGCTACAAGGCATATTAATACAAAATTTCTTATTTTGGTCGAACATGGACAGTTTCTAACATTGCGTCAGTTCTTTACTAGTGCATACTACCATGTTGTGTAGACTTTCAGGCGACGAAGGGAGATCATTTCGATAAGCATTCTTTTACAATTACCTCCTTAAGTGCAAATCAATAGGTGTTCTCGTTTCTAAATGGAAATAGAAACGATGGATCATTCAGCCTATGACAACAGTTAACGAAACGCATTATTTTGTGTTTTAATTCCAGAACATTCATTCAAACATACCAGACAGATATATAAGTAAAACATCTTTCTCTGTGTGTGTGTCTGTGTTAAAGTGTCGCTGAATGTATGACTATTGTTAGATAGTTTCTTTTGGAAGTTCGCGCAAAACCACTCGAGGGGTATCTGCGCTAGCCGTCCCTAATTTAGAAATGATAGACTAGAGGGAACGCAGCTAGTCAACAACACCCACCGCCAACATATAGTGGGATTGACCGTCACATTACGACGCCCCAGCGGCTAAAAGGGCGAATATGTTCGGTGACAGCATTTGAACTCGCGACCCGCAGGTTGGGAGTCAAGTGCCCTAACCGCCAGGCCTATTGATAGAATAGATGGTGAAAAATATTTACGTCCTCGCTTTTCCCGCTATTTACTCTCATAAAATTAATTATACAGACTGGATGTTACGCAGAATTCGACTTATCATCTTATAGGCACTGCAGGAAAACTTGAGGGCAGAATGGCTCAGTGGCTTTGAACTTGTAGTCGTATGGTTCGAGACTCGCCCGCGTCATGTTGTTGTGTCCTTGAGCAAAATGTTTTATTCGATTTGTTCCTGCGGTACGATGGGTACCACCCGTTTGCTAGGGATTAAGCTATGATGGACTGGCATACCGTCCAGGAGGAATGTGTCACCATTGTCATCCGCTTGTGCCAAATACATTGGATTTCAGCACCGGATCATATATGCCATCTCAGCATGGGAGGGGTTTAACTTACTTCTTTACGTTTGTTAACTAACCTACGATAAAGTTCATTCGTATGTAGATAATTAATTACTTTCTATATATCTATATATCTTTCTATATAAGTGAGTAAAGTGACACGGGTAATTGTCTAATCAGTGGTAAAAGTCCAGATGTTTAATGGATTCTTACAAAATGGCTCTTAAGATCATGTTAGGTTTTTCAAAGTATCAGGGCAAGTTAAGTAATGGACTAGATCAATGAAACAATTTTCTATGTTTAAACACCAACATATACGAATGATGTAGAACGTAGTAATCGATGTTTGAACACCAACATATACGAATGATATAGAACGTAATAATCGATGTTTGAACACCAACATGCACGAATGATGTAAAACGTAATAACCTATGTTTGAACACCAACATGTACGAATGATGTAAAACGTAATAACCTATGTTTGAACACCAACATGCACGAATGATGTAGAACATGAGTTATGTTTGAACACCAATATGTATGAATGATGTGGAACGTAATAATCGATGTTTGAACACCAACATGCACGAATGATGTAAAACGTAATACTCGACGTTTGAACACCAATATGTAAGAATGATGTAGAACATGAG
Organism: Limulus polyphemus; assembly: GCF_000517525.1. Taxonomy (NCBI): domain Eukaryota; kingdom Metazoa; phylum Arthropoda; class Merostomata; order Xiphosura; family Limulidae; genus Limulus; species Limulus polyphemus. Next base: position 2,088 of record NW_013675344.1, on the reverse strand, counting down.
TTATGTTTGAACACCAACATGTACGAATGATGTAGAACGTAATAATCGATGTTTGAACACCAACATGTACGAATGATGTAGAAC
>NW_013675344.1:0-1527 GCF_000517525.1 Limulus polyphemus | reverse complement strand
TCATTTGAATCGACTTCGCTCTAATTTGTCTTCACTTAGTACAGCATAAGCCTTTTTTTCTTAAACTTTTCCTTTACTGAGCACAAAGCTACGCCATCTGTGCTGTGCCCTTCGCGGGTATTGAAACCAATTTTTTTACGTTATAAGCACGGAACGAAATACGAAATCTTCATATAACCCAAGAGTTTCTTGTAACGAAACGTTAATGTACAGAGATTCGATATCAAGCTATCTCGATACAAATGAACATGAAACTTCAAATTCTCTATTGAATTTGAAAACACAAAACTGGGTTTCACTTTAATATTAACGGTCTGGTTTTAAAATTTTGTACATTAATCTTACTAAGGTACTACTTTATTTTACATGAGTGATTCATAATTAAGACTACTAATATGAATTATTAATGTAACATATCTCTCATCCATAAGAAGATACGCTGACGTATCTTTGAAACTCTTCAACAGATATGAAGAATAAGACAAGTAGTTTTTTTTACGTGGAACACGAAAAGAAAGTCCATTTACTAAAGTTCTTGTTTTGTTAAGATCACTAGACTAACAAGTATTAACGACAACATCTGGTTTATCTACAAAAGAAAGAGTAACAGTGTTGAACAAAAATTGATTTAGTTATCGAAAATAGCTAGTTTCTATATTGTGATAAAACTTTGTTACAGCTGTTATCCGTTAAGGTTTTAAACATATAAAGTACAAGTTACAAGTAAGGCTTTGCAAAGTACTTAAAGAATTACTAAATTATGTACCATGAGATATACATAGTAAAAATGTAAACCTATCATTTAAAAGCTATAAATGTTATTTTGAATATGACTTAGACTAGCGAAGTCTGTATGAGAAATCATCAAATTATATATATATATATATATGAATGACCTTAAGGAATGTACGCTGCTTCATAAATTTTAAAGTAAGAAGATTCCTAATCGTGCGTCAATAATATATTTGTTCTGAAAATCAGCAGAATTTGTCTTCCATATCTATCAGTTAAAAGTTTGAAAGTTAGCAGAAGTTGTCTTCCATATCTATCAGTTAAAAGTTTGAAAGTTAGCAGAAGTTGTCTTCCATATCTATCAGTTAAAAGTCTGCAAGTTAGCTGAAGTTGTGTCTCACATCTATTGATAAAAGTATGAAAGTTAGCAGAAGTTGTCTTCCATATCTATCAGTTAAAAGTTAGCAGAAGTTGTCTTCCATATCTATCAGTTAAAAGTTTGAAAGTTAGCAGAAGTTGTCTCCCATATCTATCAGTTAAACGTTTGAAAGTTAGCAGAAGTTGTCTTCCATATCTATCAGTTAAAAGTTAGCTGAAGTTGTGTCTCACATCTATTGATAAAAGTATGAAAGTTAGCAGAAGTTGTCTCCATATTTATTCATGATAGTATGAAAGTTAGTAGAAGTTGTCTCCATACTTATTCATGATAGTATGAAAGTTAGCAGAAGTTGTCTCCACATTTATTCTGATAGTATGAAAGTTAGCAGAAGTTGTCTCCATATTTATTCATGATAG
>NW_013675343.1:11817-22072 GCF_000517525.1 Limulus polyphemus | reverse complement strand
GTCTTCAAAATAAGGGTGCGTCATATATTCCGAAAAATACGGTAGTTTTTTTTTTTAATTTATGGAAAATATGTCCCAAGTTCTTGGGCGTATTCACCTACTTATCATTTGAGTTCAATCAACTTTTTATTTTGCAAACTGAACTGGGTAGTTTTTGTAGGAAAGAATGCTTAAGAAAAAGTATTATAATACAAATAAAATTTCCGTATCACTTTTAATTATTATGTACATGCTTTAACCTACTATATATATATAAACTGTTGAGCAGACAGATCAAACCCAAGTACATCGCAATATGGTACTTATGAGGGGGCATCTCAATTCAGTATATTTCAACCTAAACACATATCATATACTTACACATGTGTATTTTGATTTACTTACTTGTAGAAATCCTGTATTTTGGTAGGAAGGTGATTTAAAACAAATATATAACAACAAGTTCAAACGTTTTGTGTATAAGTTTTGTAAAACACATGTGTGTACAAACGTGGAAAACTTTTATCTAAATATTTTTATCAGTACTATCTTAGATGCAAGTAGAACTATCATTACAAACAAAATATCCGTTGCTGTAAGCACAATATGATGGCTCTTAAGAATTGTGCAGTATTGTGAAATGTTTTGTGTTAATAACTTCTGTAAAATCAAGGTGTGAAAATCTCTGTTACCAAATGTACACATATCAATACGAAATTAATGTTTAAAAACAAATGTTAGGGCCATCGGTACTATATCTAAAGTTAAGCGAGACAGGTTTAGTACAATTATTTTACGTTAGATCTGCTAAATCATTATAGATCATTTATTTTCCAAGCCTAAATGATCTATAAGGATTTAGCAGATCTGGTTGTTTTGAACCCATAAACTACTACTGGGGCAAATTGTCGATGATCAGAATGAAGAAACGATCAAACTCAACGTTAATAATCCTGCAGGTATAAACACCGTACACCTAAATACGCTCAACTAGTATCAGTGTATTAGGTCTCAACAATTGCATGTACCTATGTAATCTTACGAGTATAAACACAGTTGGCCCCCAACAACTTAATATGTCATTGTATTTAGACGATTATTTTATTTATTTATTTTTTTAGAGCAAAACAAAATTGGGTTATCTGCTGTGTCCACCGCAAAGATTCGAACCTCGGATTTTAGCGTTCTAAAACCTTAAACTTATCGCTGTCCCACGAGGAGACGTATCTGGACGAGTATAAATAGATTTGGCCTCATCAACTTCAATTATCTCTGTAGTTTAAGGAGTATAAACAGGGTTGTCATCAATAACTTAATGTATCTATGTGGTCTAACGAGTGTAAATAGAATAGATACAATCAAATCTAACAAAGCTATGTATTATTCTGAGTATAAAACAGTATCTCTCAACAAGCTTAATGTGCCGATGTAGTTTTAAGTGCATAAGCACAGCTGGCCACGACAAACTTCGAGTGTCTATGTAGTCTTACAAGTATATGAACACAGAAAACATCGACTGTGAATAAACGATTTATTCTTGTTATAAAGTGAGTAGAATGTATGTGCAGATGCTGTGTATAAATATAACATTAGGCTATTACTGTACTGTATACAGCAAAACAGATGTTTATATGAGTTTGAAAATTTCTTGCTTTTTCTGAAAAAAATTATTACCGAAATACACAAAACTTATCATTCTTGACACAAGCCAGACAGACGACCGAACTTCACTAACTTTCACAACAAAGCTCGTCCTTTCCCTTGATTCTCAAACAAGTTTGACTTATTGTACTCAAGGACAAACAGGTGGGCATCCAACTGTTAACGCCACTACAAGAGACGCGCCTTTGCTTTCTGCAGTCTTAGTAAACCAGCATTCCTAATTACAATACAGCCGGCGTTATTAAAAAGATCCAACACAATCACATTACCAGTTTCATTGTTAAAAAATAACCAAATCCTCCAGAATTTCAAGACAGAGCTTCTGACGCCAAGTCTGGTGATGAACACCCTCGCCTTCTAATACTGTATTTCATTATTTACCAGGTACTAGATCAAATACCTTTGGCTTTTGACCAACACTGAAGTTTTATTTACAGATAACTGAACAGAACAAAAATAAGAACTCTTAACTTTAAAATTATAGAATGGTAAAATTCATTCCTGTTCGTTTGTTTGAATTTATGCACAAAGCTACACAATGGGCTATCTGTGCTCTGCCCACCACGGGTATCGAAACCCGGTTTCTAGCGTTTTAAGTTCGTAGACATACCGCTGTGCCACTGGGGGCTCCTTATTCGTCACTGTATCTATCTTAAGTTTTGGCCAAATAGAACAATAATAACTTTAATTTCATCAATATGTAAAGAATAATTATAAGTATAACTAAACTTTACAGTATTTAGGTTTCAAATTAGGAGAAGTTATTTGTGTCTTTTTATATGTATTATTATTATTACTTACACAACTCACCCTACGGATTTATATTCAACGAACGATGCCACGCAGCAACGGGTGCATTGCCCTCAATATTTGCCTGCTGGGGTATTTTTCCTTCTGCGAAACCTCCTGCTCTTACCGAATATATTATACGAAAATCATTGAGCTCTATATGTAAACATATATATAGCTCGATGAGCAAAATTAGGTCAATAGCGCCCTCTACAATTTCACTTCTCGCTCACATAAATTGATCTGAAAAATTTTTTTCACATCAGCGACATCATTAATATTTCTTTATCCATTAAACGATTGTCTTTGATAATATCGAGCGTTACAGACATAAGGTTTGTTCCTGGGAAATTAAAAACTAACTAACGTAATGAGTTATACTCAAAATTACACAGAATCAGTAAAACAATCTTGAATATGATAATAATAATAATAATAGGCTACTAATTAGTTTTTAAAGTTTAGGAATACATGAGTAATAAGACATTATTCGTTTTTATGTAACAGGAGTTTTTGACAGAAATTCCATTTGGAAATATTTCTATAAAACTATTTTGCTGCTCCCCCCCCCAGTGGCACAGCGGTATGTCTGCGGACTTACAACGCTAAAATCCGGGTTTCGATACCCGTGGTGGGCAGAGCACAGATAGTCCATTGTGTAGCTTTGTGCTTAATTACAAACAAAACTAGTTCGCTATATCCATAATTTGTTTTAACAGGCTTACATTTGACTTTATTTACATTTTTAGTTTGTTTACTTTTTGAAAGATATTTGCTGCTCTAATGGTGACGCCAAGGTAGTTTATTAAGCAAAAATAAGTCTTCTAAACAAGAAGTACCAAAGGTGAGAACCAAGCATTCTTACACATAAGTTATCATTATTCTAATTTTATGTGAATTTCCGAAATAATCTAAATCAACGTCAGAGTTATTTTTGAAACCTTGTGACCATCAAACGTACACAAATGGTATTGAAGAAGTAACTAAACACCACTTTTCTAAGTAGTTTATTCCTTATCGTTCCGTGAGCTTCACCATACTAGTGTTGTTTCACGAACCTAACTACATCTAGACATTTTGCTATAGTGCAAGCAATTATGAAAAATTATACTCCACAAATATATATAATGATTTTTTTTATTTACTAGCGCGAAACATTGTGCTTCGAGTACGGAACGTTTTTTTTTGTTTTTTTTTTGGTTGCGGTATTTTGTATTTGAATGAAAAAAATTTGTAAAATGTAAAGGCAGTGCTGTGTATTTAAAGTAATTGAAACAGTTAAGTGACCTACCTAGACTAATCATGTATGAAGTTAGGTACGTAGTGTTCTGAACAAATCTCATGGCCATGCGGGTCGTCTCAATGACTGCGAGGTTAACCTATTTCACAACACGCGACACCAACCAAACACCTCTAGTATAAAAGACACTTTGAGCTGAATGGACTGATCACAAATGACAAACCGATCGATTTATCTAGTAAGAAACTTCTGATTTAGCGACACTTTCAACAGTTTTGTTTGTTTGTAATTAAGCACAAAGCTACACAATGGGCTATCTGTGCTCTGCCCACCACGGGTATCGAAACCCGGATTCTAGCGTTGTAAGTCCGCAGACATATCGCTGTGCCACTGGAGGGCGACACTTTCAAAACGTGGGTATCGGGGACAAGTATTAAAACTCAACAAGGTGACAGGACTGATACTCTAAGTGTCTCTAAACAAATGATTCAAACATAAAACTAACACATATGAAATGGCAGATTCATTCGTTAAATACATTTCCCCTTGCAATGCATAGTACTATCAACACCCACCCCTTCCTTGCGCATATGGTGACGTCGTCTGTACTTCCCTACTCCGAATTTCATTTTTACATAGTTTAATGAAGTTTAAAAAGCTTCCCACTCACATTTTACTCTTTTATTTATGTAGGTTCATTTAAGTGGTTCGTCTGCGCTGTTTTATAAAACAAAATAAATGCAAAGCCATTTTTACACCTTTTGTTACGTTATAGAAAGTTAAACAAAGTTATTAGACTGTTTCTTTGAATTTATTGTATAGAACGTTAAATAAAAAATATTTATGGAAAACAAATAAAGTAATAAAACTTTAATGAACTCGAGAGGCCCAATGGTTAGAATGCCAGACCATAACTCCGCGGTTCACGTCCCGTTATTACACACACACACACAAATCGTATCGTGTACTTTTGGGTGTGGATATGATACAAGAGTGACAGTTAAACTCCACTATTCAGTTAGACACGTGTATCTTAAGAGTGAGTGCTATTTATTCTATCATTTCAAAATTAGGAATTGCGAGCTCCAATATCCTCGAATAACAAACAATATCTTTCATTTTTTGATATACCATTCCAATGTTATAAATTTCTACATAAAAGTCTCTTTGCACTTTGTATCTCCCCCAATGGTTGATAGGATAATATCATAATTATGAAACTAGTTATGGATATGTGAGGCTCATTCCTGCAATGACAGATCTTAGACTTGCCACGTAGTGTAAATAGGGCCTTATCTTTCTTTTATGAAGAGACTAGACGAAAAAGTAAATTTAACAAAATATTTATACGTTTTCGTCTTGAAAAAGAACGTAGTAATTATAAAGAAACCCCTGTATCTAAAATGACTATGTCTTTAAAACTTTTCCTAGGGGGAACAAAATTCCAGGAAAGTTTTTGTATGGTGCAGGGTGTTTCAAAACGGTATTATGTCGCATACTTACATTAATTTTATCATGTACTGCATCTATGGGTGGTAGCTACCTAGAACCTGGAGAGGGGTTGAAGGCCACTTTAAAAATTTTGGGATTTGCATGGTCTATAACCAGTTTAGAATGATCTCCATTAGAAAAAAATTCAACAAATGTATGTTGTTTTAACCACGTAATTTATATTTATGCACGATATCTGTTTCAATGATATTCATTATACTAAAATTTGAGTGAGATTACTTAAGCATATTGAGATGATTCACTGATAATAATACTCCACCATTCTTTAAACATTTCTTAAAATTCTGATTCTGGAAATGAGGTTTCTAAAATCCTTAATGTCACATCAATTTAAATGGAAAAATTATCAGGATAACTCCCCACACCCTCAATACAATCGCCTTTTGGGCACCATACAAATCTGAAATTGAGACCACTATACATTAAAAAACACAGTAGTTTGCTTGTATTCTTATATGTTACTTTTTTATATTAAACTAAAACTAGTAAGTTTCAGCTTGAATAAATGTACCAGTCTCTGTGCGGGTTAAACATTCCTTATTCTTACATCTTACCTCAAATTAAACATATAAAATGGAGATTGTCTTGTAAATTTTGTCACTTTTCCACTGACTCAACTGAAATGTTTTCACCAGTTTGGGGTCAATTTTCACTTTTCCTGGATTAAAGATAATTAGATTTGTCAAGATATGATGACGGAATTTCTATCCCTATGTTTTGTTTCTGATATTAGCCATCTGCATCCTATGTGGATGTTGCAAAACAAAATATCCAGAACCTGGTCATAGTTTAGTTGCATACTATAACAGCAGTGAAGCAAGGCTAATCGGTCGAGTCTTAAATTGCTCATATTGCTTTATAAAGAATAAACCAAGAGGCGATGCTTAGAAAAATCACTGAATATGTACGTGCTAGAGTCTTCACAGCTAATTCTGACAGCTAGTCAACATCAGTCCAATTCTTCTTCTAAAGATCTAGTTCACCTCAGAGTGACATTGGTGTTGGCATGTCATCACTGTAATCCACTTAGCAGATAGGATCGCTTCATTTCTTCAGTTTACATTGGACTCCATCTACAAGGAGAGTAAGAATTTACCATTGGTATGATTTCTTTCTGCATATTCAAACATTTAATTCTGAGTTCCTGTAGAATGTGATCCACAAATGGCACTGTGATTGATCAGTAATATTAATCCTCCTGTGTTTTGGCTGCAATGTTATTTCAATATACCCACCTGACACAATCTTGGACAAGTTATTGTGCTAAGTTATTACGTTGGCTTCTAAATTAGAAGTCTTCTCAAAATAAAATTAATGACGTAAATCAGCATCGTCACGTATACCTTCCAGAAATGTGATAACACGAAAGACATCTCTGTATGCTGTGAATATATCCATTGATTTGATTTATCTTGTGACTTGGTTGTAAGGCCATGTATGTATGCCACATGTTCCTTGCACACACACAATGAAATTATAAGCTCACCATTATCATCTGGTGGTACAAGCCATTTGCTTTGGATGCAGTTTCAGTTGAGTAGTTGCCAAGCCTCATTTCAATAAGAGCAGGAGTTGCTGAGTTTAAGAGTTTAATAATGAAAACCACTGCATCTAGTCATTCAAACCACCTGAAAGATAAAATTCGGAGAATTATGAACTTACAGCTAAAAAACAATTATTTCACATGACCTTCAAGCTGAAAGTATGTTTTGTAAATGTGTTCTATTTTCTTAAAGCATTGCTCATGTACATGTAAACTTAACTCAACATACTGGATGATTAGATCAGATGGTTGAAAAATTCAATATTATTATGGGTTGTTATCTTTCAAAATCACAGATTTTCTTAACGCACCGTGTAAATAAAACTGTGAGTGATCAGTCTAATAAAACAAATGTGATTCGTCACTCACATCTAATATTAAAATAGGCCAACCTGTTGCGACACACATCTATCACTTTCTATGACCTGGAATCTGGGTGTACTTCCTTGATCTGTGTTTCCAGAATCCCACTTCTTTGAGGATGTACATAAAAAATATTTGGTTATTTTCCCCAAGGAAAAATATTAAATATGGGACAGATTATTTTTTTCTGGAGTCTTACGTCTTACCAAACTTGAAAAAATCGTTATCTGAGTTTTTATAAATATATATCAACGTAACGTTGTTATTAACTGCTTGATTTCAATGTTACTGACTGTTAACTTGTATCAAAATATATAAAGAACACAGTGATACAAACATTGATGTCTCCTTTAATATAAAAAATAGAGCACAAAGGGTATGTTACCTGATTACTGCATGATACACTACACATAAGCTCATAACATAGGATCTGCAATAGACATAATGAATTTTCAATACCTGCAAAATGACTTATCCAAACCAACTGACCTCATAGCATCTTTGATTATAGTTACAAAAGCCTATTTTGATGTAATGTCCTCTTGCACAAAAGACCCAAAATCTTTACTGATTTCCTGTTGTTCCTGATCATTATATCTTATAACTACTGCCAAATGGGATTTATTGCTATTGTCTGCCCCCTCATCTGCCATCACCGAGAAATATTTGGCGTAATAAATTTGTTTAACTATTACATCTTTGTAAAACAACAGTCACGAAAACTTCTGAAGCCAGCCATACACAGTTATATATATATATAAGTCTGTGGGAAGCAATAGTGTGATTCGGGATTTTATTGACTGACCAGAGTCTCATAACACACCTTGTTGGTTAAACATTTCCTCTCTATAAAGTTCCCTAAATCAGTTGAAATATTCTTCTGGGACTGATTTCTTTCAGTGGCTAGACTGTAATCCGCTTGACCCAATGTACTTGATCTTGGGTGTTCTGAACTCAATACAAACATTACTTTAGTGAATTACTGAAGGAATTTGTTGATGTGTTTGTGGAATCAGATGGCCAATTGGGTTTAACAACAATAACGTACCATCACATAGATACACGTGATGCTCATCCAATAAAATGGCTGCTGCATAGGCTCCCTTGGAGTAACAGGAATGTTGCCAGCACTGAAACTGAGTGGATTTTAAAGGATTGAATAATAAAACATTTGAAAAATGCTTGGTTGTCTCCAGTGGTGTTTATAAAAAAAAGGAAGGAATGCCAAAGTTATGTGTAGAATTTAGATTTGTGAACACAATACAATGCATTGAAACATTTCTTTTATTATACAGATGAATGTCTTGACGTGTTGAAAGGCACTCATTGGTTCAATACAATAGGTCAGGTTTCTGGATTTTGGTAAGTCAAACTGGAGAATGAAAGCACATAAAAGACTGCTCTCAATACTTGAGAAGAACTGTATGAACTTTGTATCATGCCAAATAGTCCATGTAGTATGCCTGCCACTTTTGAGAGTCTAATGGAACTTACACTTAGAGAACTGCAATGGGAAAGATGTATCATCGATGTGGATGATATATTCATCTTTAGTCACATGTTTAAAATTGCATATGAGACTCTAAGAATGTTTCCATAACATTCAGGATGCATGTTTGAAACTGAATCAGGACAATTAGTTTTGTGTTTGGAAGTAGAAATGGAGTTTCCATTGATATTATGAAATTACAGTGCTCCATGATCGGTCCCTATATTATATTAAACGAAAAATCCATTTCTAGGTATTGCATTGTATGATCAACAATTTGATGTCACTTTCTTCAAGATAACACAGCGTTGCCTGCACTGAATGAGGTTGTCATACACTTTGTATGGATACTGAAATGTGAAGACGTATTTCAGTCCTTGAAGCGTATCTTAGTTGAAACTCCAGTGTTGGTTTATCATTGTCAATGTTGTTGTTCATTCATCCTGATTCCAGTGACACTAGAATTGATGATACAAATATAGGACCCTCTGGAGTGTCCTGATCACATATACAAGTCATATGGTAAATGCTCCTCAAGGCTGATATTGTACGACAAAAATGAACTGCTAGTAATTGTAATATTTATCAAATATTACTGCCATTATCTGCATGCCTGATATGACTAATGAACTTTAAAAAGTTGAATATTGAGATATTGGACACCATCCAAATGCAGTGATGATGAACTGTACGAGAAGTGACTATTCTACATTTGAATTATCATCATGGATGACCAAGTGGAAACTTTGGGAAGAGCAACTGAAGAATCCAAATTCAGAAGGTAGCGTGCACTTACCACTCCACAAATTGACAAATGTAATACTGATGTGCATATTATCTTGCACTTGTATGGTCAGTTATGAGTGCAGGATTGAGTGTTGTAACATCATTATGAACCAATGAAGTGTGTTAGCCAATATGTGATGCAACTAATGATCCCGTAATTCCAAGGCAAAAAATTATTCAGACCTTGCATAATGCAAGAACTGAAGTGTGTCAGGGAACTATCACAAACATACAACAGTGTTGTTGTTTTTCTGGCTGCATGTCAAGAAGTTGAACGAAGGATTAGAAATTGTGATACATGTGCTGCCAAAGTTTTAGGTTCTCCTCTCAAGAGAATAGCCATAGATATAGTCGGTCTTCTGCTCAAAACTGAAAAAGTAATTGATATGTGCTGGTCATTGTTGATTACATGATCAAGCTCAGTCTGTTGCAGATGCATTAGGTAAACAATTGATTTCACACACTTTAGTGCACCTGGAAATATCCACATAGACCAAGTAAATAACTTCAATAGCCCATTATTTGCAGAGTTTTGTCAAATGTTGGGTGTTGGTGTAGAAATACATATCATCCTCAGTCAGATGATTTGGCTGAATGGGTGGTACAGAATGTGAAGCATGTGCTTGATAATTTGTTAACCAAACTGACTGGTATGAGTATCTAACATATATCATGATGGTATAGTATTAAACTGAATAACAGTCAACTTGTTGTTCTCCTAATCAAATGTTTCAATAAGAAATACAGCTCCAAGTGGATCTAATTTGACTATCTGTACTTTGCAGATGAATCACGGTCCCAACAGTAATATGTGGAATAGTTGCATTCTGCAATAGTTGTTTCACATGGATTTTTGCAACAGCAAATGAGTAAAGCAGCCATATGTTAAAAT
>NW_013675343.1:6652-10817 GCF_000517525.1 Limulus polyphemus | reverse complement strand
AACAACAAAGGCCAGGTTCCGGTAACTGTTAAAAGAGAGGTTGAACTAATTAGGTGTCATCAATCTGAAGTTCAAGTGACTGAAGGAGTTGATAATGGTGAAATGGAACCAGGTAGAGATATTAAATCAGAGCATGAAGTCACTGGATACACTCCAGCAAAGTTGATGTTTGGTCGGGAAATTCGGTTGCCAGTGGATCTGTTAACAGGACGCTCACCTTATGAAGAGTTGCCGGAGAATGTGTCAGAGTTTGTGAAAGTGTTATCGGAAAGGATGGATGATATTCATCATCAAGTGCGTTCAAACTTGAAAACGTCTGCTGATTCGATGAAGTTATCTTATGATAAGAGATCTACTGAAGTCAGCTTTAAACCAGGAGACAAGGTGTGGTTGTATAATCCCAGGAAGACCAAAGGGAAGTCTCCTAAGTTGTCTTCTCCACGGGAAGGCCCATATGACATAGTGGATCGTCTCTCAGACGAGACTTTCCGAATAAAATGTGGTCGGCGAGGTAAGCCAAAGGTGGTGCATGCTAACAGGCTTTGGCGTTATCACGGTCCAGGGCATTTCAATTGGGATTAAGTGGACAACAGAACAAATGACGCTGCTGAAGACGTGCCACCGTCGAAGAAGAAACTCTACCTGGTTTTGAGAAGGAAAATAGTGAAGCCGTTAATGAAGTTACTACCACTGATGTGACTGCTGCCAATGATAGGACGTTTCCTGATGAAGCAGATGAACCCCACATGAAGCAGAAGCCAATGAGATGGAGACCAGTGTGGAAGAAGATACGTCCCGTAAAATTAAGAGACTTTGTTGAACTGTAATTTTGTGTTTGTAAATTCTGTACATTTAATTAAGTTATTGTTAATTGTTTTAATGTAAGTGGCTATTGTTTGGGACGAACAATACTAAGAAAGGGGCAGTGTTACGACAGCGGAAGTCACGTGACGCTAGTAACACGTCATATTCTCGAACGTTCACGTCCCTTCCTGAAGTCTCGAGAGGCTACTAGATATACGGTAGTCTTGTATATATAAGCCGCCAAGAAGTGACGGCAAGAACGTGTAATTGACAGTTGAGTCGAGCACGTGAGACGTTCGTTGTGAATTATAGCGTTTGTTATAGCGCGACTGTGGCAATTAAGTGTGTTCCAAAGTTGTATTCAGAAAGAATAAACCAGTTTTATTTAAGAAAGGACTTGTATCGCTAAAGTTTCATCGGAAAGAAATTTTACGGAAAATTAACTTACGACCAGAGACGTAACAATATGTTACAAAAAATTAACGAAACAAAAGATCCAGCCTACTGACTAGATATGGTTATAGTACATACCTGCATCACTGAAACAACTTGATTATAGCCGGACTGGTCCATATTTTATCAATAACAACTAGATGAAGTGAACTATGAGTGACAATTGTCACAAGGAGCATGAACATGCACTGAAAACATTGTCAAACTGAAACTGTGCATTACTGATGATCATCATGAGAACTACTTACTAAAGAAATCATAGATGGAAGAGCACATTAACTCTAATGATAAGAGCCCTGTATCATATGATATTGTTTTCTGTGATGAAAAGAAAGATACTGGTAGTACATATCTGGATGTTCGTGGAGAGAAACTGAAAGTGAAGGAACAGTCATCCTGCTCTGATGGTTGGCTGAAGGGTCGACAATGACCTCCTAATTGCTAACACTGGAATTAACTGTTTGTCAGCAGTTAGGATAGCCACTTGATTGAAACAGACCTTTTTTTAACATATAAAGTTGTGGGCCATTTGGCCCACTAGTGGTATTCTATTTGTCCATTAGTCACTAACAGCAGGATATGTGTCTAGAAAACAAAAGAGAATTGTACTTTGAGAAAAATAGACTATTGACATTGTAATAATTTTAGTCAAAAATTGGGGGCATTCAACAATCCATATTTTTAGTAACGTTAGCCCTACATGTATGATGTTTTCACTATTCTATAACGTTTTGTTTTTCTTTTTGTTGGCGGTTTAGAGGGCGCTTCACCTCTAGCATATTATATTTTGACATGCAGTTTTGGCAAGCTACCTTCAACTCAGTTGAGTTCAATCTAAGGACGTTATAGACTTTAGAAGGCGTGATACAGAGAAATGAAACGTTGCAACAATAAAAAACAAAACAGTCTACAGGCTGTCAAAAAGGTATCGAAATAATTAAAAATGTTGAAATTAAGTTTAGGACAGTGTATATTTATATTTTTTGGAATATATGAAATGATTAGAAATGTTATACTCTAACATTCTTAGGCTAATACTAATGTAGGCATAGCATACGTTAAGCCAGTGTTTCCCAAAGTGGGAGCCGAGGCCACCCTGGGGGCCGTGAAGTCTCTGTGTGTGGCCATGTTTGAACTGCTTATTCTAACAGTAGACGCACAAATGTCTTGTATAAAATCATTATAATGTTCAATTCAACACACTCTTTTTTTTAAAATGTATAGGATACTTTTGTTTAAAATTTACGTTATAGTAACATTGATTTATTGTTATGATAGTAAATAATTATCATACTTTTAAATTCAATTTTGTTATTTTTCCTTTCAGAAAATGCCCACTAGTGAAAAAACTGCAAACGTTACGAGCTGGCTAAAAATGTCAAAAACCCAACCAATTACTAAATGGACCAGAAAAACTAAAAAAAAAAAAACAAGTGACTGGAGCCTCTGCCTTGACCACCATGCTTACTAGTTTTGTGACTACCAGTATAGCCATGACTCCTGCAACTGTTATATTAGCCCTTCCTGTGCCTGTGACAACTACATACAGAGTGGCCACCCTTCCTCTAACTACGACAAGTACCACCCTTCCTATTCCAAAGACAGCTGAGATAGCAACAGAATGGTATTCTGGAAGGAAACTTGATGCAGATTGGCTTGTCACAAAGAATGACAGTCTCAAGTTATATAAAATGAAAGAAAACAACAGTAATAGGTCATTTATTTAGTGTTCAATCTACAGTGACTATGAATACATCGCAAAACAACATGTGGAAAAGTTTCAATCGCTATCGGAATTCGGGTGTGATAAAAAAAATCGGTTGAAATTGGTTGTGGACCACTTGAATTATGAGGCTCATAGAAAGGTTGAAGAGCATCTCAAACTTAAAGAATCTTGGAACAAAGGCTCTACAAACCATCCAGTATGGCAACAAACCATTTCATTTCTGTCATGAGAGATCATTGCATGGAAGCTACTGTTCCATTTTTTAAACCTTAACTACAGAAATCCACTCCACTATAGGGAGATGCTGGATTGTATTATAACCATTTAACAAAACAATTTGAGGCAGAAACTAAATGGTGCAATCATTTTTAGCGTGCAAACTGGTGACAGTGTTTCTAAGAAAATGGAAGACAACAATTCCATAAGTTATAGAATTCTGACAAAGGAGTTGGAGTTAAAACATTCCTTGGTGTGCATGTGGCGCTGATGGCTTACTACACAGCGTGGTCACAAGTAAATAGACACCACCTTTTCAGAAAAAAATGAAATTTTTCAGTCATGTTCACATGAATTGATATATTTATAACTTAATTAATATATAGTAGATCTTCCTTTCGCTTCGTGGAGTTCGTTGATCCTTTGGGGCTTCGTGAGAATCATCTCGTCAATTTCAGATTGTGGGATTTTCACCCACTCTTGCTTCAAAACTTGGAGTAGATCGCTCTTCGAAGTTGGTTTTGTTTGGTTGTTTCTTGACTTGCCAGTCGAGTATGGCCCAGAGGTTTTCGATGGGGTTCATGTCAGGAGATTGGGTCTTCCAGGGCAACTTCTGGATACCATTTTCTTCCTGCCACTTTTGGGTGTTTCTAGTAGTGTGGCACGGTGCTCCATCTTCCTGGAACAACGTTGCGTTCTTGTCCACGAAACCCGAGGAAAATTTATGTTGCCAACGCACTCCACTAAGCTCGATCTCCCACCAACCCAAACAGTTCTCCATACCATCACGCTGAAACCACCATGCTTCACAGTTGGCTGCAATCTGTTGAGCCCAAACTCTTGGTGAGGCATTCTCCATACCCATATCCTTCCACTGTCCGAAAATTGAGCGATTCTTGATTCGTCTGAGAACAGAGGCTTGGTCATCATATCACTTGCCCACTTCTTTCGTCTGACTATGTTGAC
>NW_013675343.1:0-5586 GCF_000517525.1 Limulus polyphemus | reverse complement strand
TAAAACTGTTGTACATAAGTCATTGTTTGCAATAACTATTTGTAATGATCGTTATTGTAAATTGTATTATTGTTTGTATATTAAAATATATTTGTATTTAAAAAAAAAGAAACTGTGTGTGTCAGTCTTATTGGCAAATATCAAAAATTGGATATATATCGACATTTATTTAACTACTAAATCTAAATTACAATTTAACTCAATTTTAGGCTATTTGAAATTGTAATACGTAGCACTTGACTTACCAGAAAAAAAAAATCACTGTCACTATCTATAGCATGTCTCATTCTACAGCAATCCTTCGTAATGGGGCCCGGCATGGGCAGGTGGTTAGGGAGCTCATATCGCAATCTGCGGTCGCGGGTTCGAATTCCCGTCACACCAAACATGCTCGCTCTTTCAGCTGTGGGGGGTTATAATATGATGGTCAATCGCACTATTCGTTTTTAAAAGAGTAGCCCAAGAATTGGTGGTGGGTGGTGATGAGTAGCTGCCTTCCTTCTAGTCTTACACTGCTAAATTAGGGACGCTATCACAGATAGTCCTCGTGTAGCTTTGCGCGAAAATCAAAAGAAACAAACAAACCTTCGTAATGGTGAGTACGTGTGATGCCCTTGGTGACTTTAGAAGCAGAGTGTTGAAACTATTATCATGGCTAAGTGACACTTATACAAGCTTATAAGTGCTCGCATGTACACTGCCTGTAGAACATCTATCCATTTTATCTGTGGTTAAAATGGGGTGGTGCATGCTGGTATATGTATCAGTAAGGAAGAAATGGTTGTACGACATATTGGCAGAAAAGACATAGAACTGCGACAACCACTTTAAACACTGTTACAGTCCTCAATGGGTCTCGTGGTTGACCTACATTCAGTTGTGATCTCCATGGTTTTCTTCATCATGAAAATAAATCACGGCTATCCTGGAACCCAGTAAAATTCCTTCCACTATCATTTGGTTGTTATGCAAACAGAGCCTGGGCCCAGTAGGAAAGAACTGTAGGGATTTCAAACTCGTACCTACACAAATAACCAAAATAGGTCAGCTACTCTGTGGCCACTAGCCTCAATTTTCTGGTCACTAATACCAACATCTCAGTTCCTTTCTAACTCCTTTGAGATGTAGTTTTAGTACAGAGGAAGAAAGTCACACCACCAAGGTGTACTAAACTTTTTAGCATTTTTACCATACCTTGTACTAAACTAATGTTAAGAAAACATTGAGCAGAAAATTACTCTCTCCATGACCAAAAATATTCTATTGTAACTAAAAAAACATTAGGTACTCCAAGCTTAGCTTTGTTATGATATGGGTGACTGTTTGTGAATTTTACTTTTGACAGACAATTTCACCTCCTCATTAACGTTCCAATTCGACCAATTGATGTATCTTTGGCTATCATTTGGAAAATATTTGATAAAACTGTGTTTTCCTGCGAACACAATGTATGTCTAGCCGTTACACTTAAATTATCCATAAATATTCACTGTGTGATGAATATTTCAATATCAAAACTGAAACATTCTTAAACAGGCATTAATTAAAGTAATGGGCTTGCTGTATCTTCAAATAATACTTCACAGGCCACTAATAACATTATTCTCATTCAACTATTGCTCAGACATGAAATGTATTTTCGGTAACTGAACCATTCCTGTCCAACAACACTCATTAATGACTTTGTGTAAAACTTAAAACTTGTGTGCAGCACCATACACAAACACATACATACTTGAATACATATATTGCTACATACATTTATCTCAACACATTAGTATCTGTTGACAAACTGTCTCTGGCTTGAGGGGCATTATTTTGGTAATGGAACCAGCCTACATTTGCTAGCTACACAGCGTGGTCACAAGTAAATAGACACCACCTTTTCAAAAAAAAGGAAATTTTTCCGTCATATTCACATGAATTGATATATTTATAATTTAATTACTATCTAGTAGATCTCACACCAACCCAAACAGCTCCCCAAACCATCACGCTGAAACCACCATGCTTCACAGTTGGCTGCAATCTGTTGAGCCAAAACTCTTGGTGAGGCATTCTCCAGACCCATATCCTTCCACTGTCCGAAAATTGAGCGAATCTTGATTCGTGTGAGAACAATACGGTCTTTCAAAAGTCCAGAGACTTGGTCATCATATCACTTGCCCACTTCTTTCGTCTGACTATGTTGGCAGGTCTTAATAAGGGCTTCCGTCTAGCTGCTCTGCAATGATAACCCAATCTGTGGAGAATCCGTTGAACAGATTTCGTTGATCTGGGATCAATTTCGATGCTTCTCTTGACAGCCCTCTTTGTCCTCTCTGATGGACCAGGACGACTCGGACGCTGCTCAGTTATTTCCTTGCCATGTTTCCTGAACTGTACGATGATTCTGTTGACTGTCGAAAGCGGGATTCCCAAATTCTGCGACATTTACCGCTGACTTATTCCACCATCTGCTTGACCAACTATCCTTCCTCTAACAAAATCTGACAATTCGGGATAAATGAAAATGGTCCGCACACTAATTATCTTGTGCTACAACATGCCTAGAACTCAAGGTTCTATCGTGCTCTGTGAACACAAATTAGTTAGCATAAATCAGTTAAATGACGAAAAATTAGGTGTCTATTTACTTGTGACCACTCAGTGTAGCTGAGTAACGACTGACGGAGAAAGCGACAACACTGGAGAAAGTGGTGGACTGTGGCGAATGTTATCAGATCACTTTGAAAGAAATTTGTTGACTCTCTGGTGCTGTGCACATCAACCAAATTTAGCAATAGAGCAAGTCACTTCAAGTGTTCCTGAACTGAAAGTATGGAAAGCCAATTTAATCAGTGTTGCAATATACTTCAGAACATCAAAGAACTGACTTAAGAAACTTATGGACATTTTTCCAGCAGCTAAAAGATTTCTCTACTATCATGAAGTACTCTTTACCCATCATTTCTGTCAGCTGATTTATGCAGTTTTGTTCAACATGTTTGATTTTTAGTTTTGTTTGTTTTATGATTTTGTTTGTGAATTAAAAGAACCTATGCGTTTATATTATTGCGTAATGTTTGTTTGTTTGTAATTAAGCACAAAGCTACACAAAGGGCTATCTGTGCTCTGCCCACCACGAGTATCGAAACCCGGTTTCTAGCGTTGTAAGTCCACAGACATACCGCTGAGCCACTGGGAGGCATTGTGTTGTGAGTTACTTAAATCCTTCTTTCTACTGTAGTTTATAAATTCTGTGTTGAAATGTTAATTATTGTACTGGGTTTGCTATATATGTGTGTGTGTGTGTTTTGTTAAATCTTGAGTTTAGTTCGATATGCTGAATTATTGTTATTATGAGTTTAATTGGTTTTGTTATTTGGAGTTGTACTGTGTCTTGATTTGACATATCCGTTTTGAGTCTACTTTGATTATTTTTGTCTTGAATTGTGTTTTCTTATTATTTTTTACCTTAATTACTTGCTGGAATTTATGTTGTCACTCGAAGGAGATGATTACAGCATTTTACGACCTGTAATGAACTTTATAATTCAGACATTAATGAGGTAAGAAGGGGAAGAGGCTGTAGTTGAAATAGTTACTAATTTCATCATCCGATAATTAGTTTAGAAAGTATCTCATAAAATACAGAGCTTTTCCAGAACTTTTCCTTTGTCACTAATTTGTGTGTGTGTGTATTATGAAGGTTTGAGCAACTTGTTATTTTATGTTTGTATATATATCACTAAAATAAATACAGCACCTTTAAATTTCTGATTTATTGGCTACATTTTAAAGAGTAATTTAACTATTATTTTATTCTTTCAACGTTCACTATGTAATGTGATATGAATTATCATTATTATGTTGTAAGTTTGGTCCTGTTACTACTTTAAATAAATTTAATATTTTGTTAACCATGCCTGGTAATACATGGCTGCTCTAAGTGAGAGAGTGGTTTAACCATTCTGTTTTTTTTTTTTATATATATATATATACACTATATTTAAAGAAAATAGGAAGAAATATTACACAATACAATATAGATCAAACACACGTCTTGGATCAAAGCATTCACTGTGTTTGTAGTTTATCCAATGTGAAATATAAAAATGGAAAAAATACATATAAAAAATGGTTCCTCTTTTTTTTCTACCATTTTGAGAAACAAACCACTTACAGCTCTAGAGATCTTGGAATGTAACATATATTTGTTTCGATTGTCTTGGTTCATCAAAATACAAGAAATGTTCTGACCAATACTACATAGAGTGTCACAACGAGTAACTTATTCAAATTTTGAAAACTGTAAAATTTTATTTGAAAAAACTTATTCAAATATCTAATTCTTATATTACTTCACTTCGAAACCAATACGCATTTATGGATTGTTATTTCAGTTCCAAATGTATGAGCGTTGTTGTTTGTTATAAAGCACAAAGCTACACAAAGGACTATCTGTGCTCTGCCCACCACGGGTATCGAAACCCGGTTTCTAGCGTAATAAGTCCGCAGACATACCACTGTACTACTGGGGGGCATGTATGAGCGTCGCCAAGATATTCTTAGGCGGAATACGATTCTGTTCATGACGTATATCATTTAGATATACATCGTTCATGTGAAATTGCACGTGCTATGACCAGAACTCGATGATGAAGTTATGTCGCAACAAATATTCATGTAAGTTTTAAAAATATACTGGATAATATCTACTAACTACTTAATTGAAGTTTGTATACATCACAATTATGTGTATGTAAATCCCATTTTTAGTAACTATTTTGCACCTCATAATTCAATATAAAATAAATATATTGTTGTTTGAATGGTACTGTATGGAACTCACGAGTATGTAGGTGTAAACAGCCGTAACCTTCTGAAGTGTATTCGGTTACCCAAGCATACATGAAAATATAAAAGATTTCTGCTGACCAAAAGGTGATTTTATATTATGGCGTTTGTATGGTCACATCGGCGTAAATCGGCATTGTATTTACCTATTCTTATAGTAGTGATTTTGTATTGATGGCAAAGCTACCCAGACTATCTGTCGCCGTCACGGAATTAACGTTTATTTGTGGTCCAAAAGGGGTTCGTTCGCACTCCACCCCTGAAGTGAGACTAGATAACTTCCTTTGGTGTTTGTTTTAGAATTATAAATTTATACAAGTTTAATATTAACAAGCTTGAATTTTAGTATAGCGAGACAAAAAAATTATTTTAAATTCGCAAATAAAATTAAAATAAATTTAATTATGCAGTTTTATCAACTAAAATAAGATCATAATATTTATATATATATATTGTTACGTCTCTGATCGTTAGTTAATTTTCCGTAAAAATTCTTTCCGAAGAAACTTTAGCGATACAAGTCCTTTCTTAAATAAAACTGGTTTATTCTTTCTGAATACAACTTTGAAATTCACTTAATTTCCACGGTCACGCTATAACAAACGCTATAATTCACAACGAACTACTCACGTGCTCGACTCAATGGTCAGTCTCTCTCTGTTCGCAGTTCAATTACACACACCGTTGCCGTCACTTCTTGGCGGCTTATATATACAAGAATACCGCATATATAGTAACCTCTCGAGG
>NW_013675342.1:16960-23586 GCF_000517525.1 Limulus polyphemus | reverse complement strand
AAAGGACTTCATTCCGTCATGTCCTGGTACATAGTTTTAGTGATAGGATAAACTACATATTGTATAAAGGACTTCATTCTGTCATGTCCTGGTACATAGTTTTAGTGATAGGATAAACTACATATTGTATAAAGGACTTCATTCTGTCATGTCCTGGTACATGGTTTTAGTGACAGGATAAACTACATATTGTATAAAGGACTTCATTCTGTCATGTCCTGGTACATAGTTTTAGTGATAGGATAAACTACATATTAGGACATGACAGAATGAAGTCCTTTATACAGGACATGATGGAATGAAGTCCTTTATACAATATGTAGTTTATCCTATCACTAAAACTATGTACCAGGACATGACAGAATGAAGTCCTTCATACAATATGTAGTTTATCCTGTCACTAAAACTATGTACCAGGACATGATGGAATGAAGTCCTTTATACAATATGTAGTTTATCCTGTCACTAAAACTATGTACCAGGACATGACGGAATGAAGTCCTTTATACAATATGTAGTTTCTCCTGTCACTAAAACTATGTACTACTAAAACTATGTACGACAGGATAAACTACATATTGTATAAATGACTTCACTCTGTCATGTCCTGGTACATAGTTTTAGTGACAGGATAAACTACATATTGTATAAAGGACTTCATTCTGCCATGTTGTGGTACACAGTTTTAGTGACAGGATAAACTACATATTGTATAAAGGACTTCATTCTGTCATGTTGTGGTAACTTTCTGCATGCAAGTTTCCCACGTACACATGTTGGAAACACAAGTTTTTGACAGTTTTTTTCCCCACCAAAGTTAAATAGCTATAAGAGGTATATACGACAGAGTACACTTAATGCCTTTTTATAACTAATACATAAAATGTGTATTGTTTTACATTATGAGAAGGATGTCAGTTTGAAAGTCAATCAGCCTAACTCTTCAACATTATTATGAAACCCTAACTTTTACAAAAAACTCAGGAATCTTGATAAAATAGAGACAATGATACATTAGTATTAGATAATTAAGATTCGATCAATAAATGATCTGAAAGACATAAAAGAAAAATGCATGGTGACCACATAATGCCAATATGGAAACATTGGCAGGTTAATGATAATCTAATATTTGCTTAAATTCAGGACACATTAGATAATCACTATTATCGTACTTACATTTCTAAAGCAAGCGAGGCACTTCCTAAACTGAAGTTTATCTTGTACTCAGTATCTCTGGAAATTTCTGCAACACTACGAACAAATAACAACAAAACGTCAGGTATTATTTTAAAAATATAAAATAATATTTTATTGTAATATATTTTAAAGTTACAAGTTAGATATTGAAACTATGTAAAACAACAGCAACAAACATAATGTTGTTATTCTAAACCTAACCAAGAAGAAAGTGACTGATATGTTTGATGTACCTAAACTTGTTATACCACTGGATGTGTCATGTACCTAAACTTGTTATACCACTGGATGTGTCATGTACCTAAACTTGTTATACCACTGAATGTGTCATGTACCTAAACTTGTTATACCACTGGATGTGTCATGTACATAAACTTGTTATACCACTGGATGTGTCATGTACCTAAACTTGTTATACCACTGGATGTGTCATGTACATAAACTTGTTATACCACTGGATGTGTCATGTACCTAAACTTGTTATACCACTGGATGTGTCATGTACATAAACTTGTCTCTAGTCATTGTTTCTTGTTATATTTATACCACTGGATGTGTCATGTACCTAAACTTGTCTCTAGTCATTGTTTCTTGTTATATTTATACCACTTGACACATAGTGTACCTAAACTTGTCTGTTGTCATTGTTTCTTGTTCTATTTATACCACTGTACATATACTGATCTACATCAACAAGACATACATGTAGGCAGTCTTTCCCTTTATGTACATATATTGATCTACATTACAATCTACATTACCAAGACATACATGTAGGCAGTCTTTACCTTTATGTACATATATTGATCTACATTACAATCTACATTACCAAGACATACATGTAGGCAATCTTTCCTTTATGTACATATATTAATCTACATTACCAAGACATGCATGTAGGCAATCTTTCCCAAATGGTTAAAACAAAATGAAATTCTCACACAGAAAATCTTTTTACCTTAAATTATATCTTTTCAATGTTTCAATTTGAAGGCTTCTCTGGGCCTGAAGGGGGGTTGCTGGGGGAAGTTGTTCACTATCCCTTCCACGAAAGAAACTTGAAAACATCACTCTTTGAATGAAAATAAACAGGATCACATTTCATTAAAGTATACCAATAAATTGGTATTTTATAAGTATATACCAACTAACAATTTGTAAAAATATTATTAAATTTGCTGGTGAACAAGAGCAAATCTTGTAAGAATTACAAAATGGCATCAAACTTACAGGTACACTATCTATTTAAGAACTTTCTGTGAACCTTCTACAAAGGGAACCATAGGGTTTACGTCACAGATGTACTGAATTATTTATTACATTCAGCAACCAACCAAGAAACATAGTGGTTCATAATAAAGGAATTACACAATAATTGTTAGACAAAATTCATCCATTTGTTCTTCATATTATTATTGGGTGCTACTATAGCGTGAGGTCTACCGCCATATGTCGCCTACCCAGGTCTATCAAACATGTATAAAAATGTATCAAATTAAGTGTTTATCGCTAAAATAAATGTATGGAAATGTGTGATATCCATGAGGGATGGATAATGCAGCGGTAGACCTCACGCTATAGTACTAATGGAAGGTAGACCTCACGCTATAGTGTGGTAGACCTCACGCTATAGTAGCACCTATACAGAAAAAATGGCTCCAAAGATTATATTAAAACCTGGGCAAACCTACTAAAAACCTCTTGCACAGATCAGAGGACTAATTTTTATGTTGACTCTTGAAAGAGAAGGAGAGATTTTATCACTTTTTTCATCGCTACTAGACAAGTTTCTCCTCGATGCCATTCCAGCACTTAAGCCTTTCTTGCAAAAACAACTAGATATACAGTACCAAAATCTATGTACATCATTTCTCAAGTTTGTTAAACACATTTACATGAAATCTCAGGCACAAAACCACCTGGTTCAGTACTAAAACTGATAAGTACTATAGACATGGGGTCAATATTGATAAGTACTGTAGACATGTAGTCAAAATAGGGACTTGTAGCTTGAGAAAATAATGTATACAATATTTCCAGCCTTGTTTGTTTAATTTCTTTTAAGAGTCCCTAGTTGTAGGCTTGAAAATGTAATCTTTGCATTTTGATTCAACTTGTTTCTGTACTTTTTGACGATCCCTATTTCCATTTTTAAATTAACAATTTTTAATTATCTTGTTAGAAATATGTAAGTCAAAACTAGAGTATGAACAACATCAATTAAAATAGATTCAAAATGACAAGCATTTGAAAGAATTGGAGTCAAAGATTTTATAAAATTTTGCACTTGGAAATATATCTTTCACCTAAAAAACAAATTGTTTTGAGGAAAAGTGAGAAACAAGCTAGGAATATTTATTACTTTAATTGTGGAGATATTATAAGAATAATGTTTAAATGGACAGATTTTCCAATTATATAATCCAGTACAGTTATAAAATCAATAAAAGCCATTTCTTTATCATGGGAATCGTGTGGTCTCATGATTTCCACAAGGAGTGGTGTACACTGAAAGACTCGCACATACGGGCATAGAAGTCAGTGGTTTGGACCATCCAAAGTAATTGTTTACAGTTAAAGGATTCTACAGAGAAATAGGAGTGTTGAAGAGAGCACACCTCGAAATATTGGCTTGCAAACATTCAAAGGGAGAAATCCAATAAGTAACAATCAGAAAGTAATTTATATCTTGCTGTATAAAAAGTCCACCATGACAAGATGACAAAACCACAGAGTAACCTGAAAAGTCAAATCAAGATTTGGAGTTAACCAAAATTCACAAATTATGATAACATGGGAAAAATTTGAATCAGAACAGTGTTTGAACTCATTTTCGCTTGCCGCTAAAGTCGAAGCATTCTGCTGTAGAACCTTAAGGTCAGTGATCATCACGAGAGATGTCACATTACAAAAAAAATCTGCAGTTTAAAAGACCCGATATCTAAGATGCTTTTCTAGTACCTTTGTAATGATTTGTTTGCTTGTTTTGTTATGAAATTAAGCACAAAGCTACACAATGGGCTATACGTGCTCTGCCCACCACGGAAATCGAAACCCAGTTTCTAGCATTGTACGTCCACTGGGGGCCTTGTGATGATTCTAATTTGTACTTTGTTAGTACAGACTTGGTAACAACTATTTCGAACTTCCACTGTAAAAGAAACTTCCTAGTAAGGAACAGTGAGAATAGTGAATTTATTCAGTATAACAATGCAAACCAGTTTTAGTTATTTAAAAATAATGAATGTCACCACACTTTTTTCCTTCTTATCTAGCTGCACAACAATAACAACAGACCTGAAATTTCAGCTCATTGTTTAACTACTAGACACATGATACACAGATGTTGCTGTGTATTTGATAGTAGTAAATATTTGTTGTTCCATTTTATCCGCTGCAATCCTATTACTCACAAAAATGTCCTTAATGCAACATGAACTGTACCATGGCATAAGACATCTAATAATAACCTAATTTAATTAAGGGTTTATGTTGAAACTGTTTTGCAACAAATATCTGCAGATGATAAAAACAAATTAAGAGCAGAATTATCAACGTTTATAGTAACTGAAACACCAGGGGATATTTGGGATTACACAGAGGTACCACACCAGAAGTGCTGAAAGAAGAAAATTTTGTTACCTCTGTATTGGGTTCCTTTATTGTACACGATTGATTAAAACGCAAACAACTTAACAAGCCTCACACTCACAGAAAGGTTTTATTTAACTTCCTTAACTAGTACACAAATGACAACTGTAAGAATCGTTGGCCTCAGTAAACTTAACCAGATCAGCAGAAATTACAAAATGAAAAATAATAAAAGAACGAATAATTACCACCAAAATATAATAAAATTAAAAACAATAAACTTTAAAGTAAGTTCAAATCTCGGGCCTACTTTATCCAACACGTCCTCTCTTACCGAGACCACAAACTTTCTATCAAGCGTAATAGTTTATCATTACTAGTTGATAATACAATAGAACATGTAATTAAAAATAATAATAATAATATTTCAACGTTACTCACAATTCTACGTAATCATTCACATTTACACACTTTTCGTGCGAGTCAAAGTTTGCATATGTTGTCACTAAGCGTTTCTTGGAAGAATAGTTTATACATTTCATTTTAGTAAGCCCATAAAAATATTTTATCCAAAATAAATATCTAAACAAAAAAAATTATCTTAATTGTCGAAAGTTTTATCCTATCATAAAATTCCATATTTCCAGTACTGTGCACTATTTTTGAAAGGTATATCTCTAAAAAAAAGATACAGTCATGTGCTTCGAAAATTAAAAGACATTGTTTCGTACGTTTTTACTTTTGAGATTCCCCGTCACACCAAACATGCTCGCCCTTACAGCCGTTGGGGCGTTATAACGTGACGGTCAATCCCACTATTCGTTGGTAAAATAGTAGCCCAAGAGTTGGCGGTGGGTGGTGATGACTAGCTCTAGTCTTACACTGCTAAATTAGGGACGGCTAGCGCAGATAGCCCTCGTGTAGCTATGCGCGAAATTCAAAAGCAAACAAACAAACAATTTTTGAGATTATAAAGGTCCGGTGGATTTTATTGCCCATAGTTTGTTTTATTTAAGCAAAAAGCTACATAATTGGCTCTCTGTGCTTTGCTCACCGCGGGTATAAAACTCTGAATTTTAGCGCTATAACTATAATCCCACAAACTTGCTATTAAGCCATTAGAGGAGGGGAGCGAGATTTAATAGTTAGAGCGTTCGAAATATGAATCCAAAGGTTCGTGGATCGTAGCTCATATGTACTCTACATTTTGGAGTTGTGGAAACGCTTTAAAAGTAATGATCAAATCCTACTATTTAGTCAAACTGTACTAGCCCAAGATTTAGAGATAGCTCAAAATCAGAGAAGGCTATTTGCAGGTAGCTAGCTCTTTGTTCAACAAACACCTCTAAGATTTTAAAGGATAATGCCCCCCCCCCCCGGTGAGATAGCAGTAATTTTACGTAGTTACAACGCTAAAATTTGGGGTTGATTCCCTGCGGTGGACATAACAAATAGTCAATTAGTCAATGTGGCTTTACCTTAAAAAACAAAAATATTTAAAGGATAATGTCTTATTTAGCCCTCATTTTTGATAAATTAAATATTTGTTTCGAGCTTTTAGAGTTCCTGATATAAGACGCCAAATTATATATATATGTCGATAATCACAAAGCTGCACAATGGACCATCTGTAGTATTATCATCCTTGAGATCAAACCTGAATTTTAGCCTTATAAGCCCTGAAACTTACCGCAGAGCTACCATGGACTAAGACGCTAAATTAACCAATATAAGGATGTAGTAATTTCGTCGAATAATGGAATTTGAAACTGAAAATATTGTTACCTCTCTGTTCGTTTGTTAATTTCCTGTAGAAAATTCTTTCTGAGAAACTT
>NW_013675342.1:14906-16619 GCF_000517525.1 Limulus polyphemus | reverse complement strand
CAGTCAATACGTTTGCAATCTCGATAACAAAACACACTTTATATTACCATCACTACCGCTCGCTTGACTCAATTATCTGTCTCTATATCTATCTATCTGCAATTCTGTGTTATTTCTGGCAGTTATTTAGATTTAAAATAATTATTTCTAAAGAAATAATTACTAAGCTATGGTGCCCGAACATTAAACAATCCTCCTTCACCCCGCGCGTGGCCTAGGATTATGGGCTTAACTTGAGAAAACAGGAAATTAATGCAGACAGGGTATGTAAATTTAAAAAGGTAAACGTGAGAGTAACGGTAAAAAAAGTGAAGAGCAAAGTAGGCTAAACTAAACTAAACGACCGATATCGGACTGATGGTGCATCAGGGCGGTGGGGATCTAAAAATCCTATGCCGAGAATTTAATGTGGGGGGAAACGGGAGTACCGCGAGAAAACCCACTTTCACTGGAGACGCCCAATTCGTACCAGTGCCCGTTAGCGAGAAGAAGTGGGAAAGGCAAAGTGAGGTCCGGTGTTGGTGGTTGATTAGCTATTGAATGAGTTGTGGAGTTCGCCATGGTTTTGTTGTGGAACAATTTCCGGTTCCAGGCAGGTGGCAAAGGTGGGGTCCTCGGTGTCGTTGGTGATTGGGCGGAAGATACAGAAAGTTTCGTCAGGTAGGTAGAGATCGGGGGAGGTGTCAATTACTAAGACGTTAGGTGAGATTGACGACGATGATGTGGAAAGAGGTTTGGGGCTGGGAGGCGGGTTATTGGTATTTTGATAGGCATCGTTGGTAACTGTGAAGACTTGCAACTGGGTCTGGGTACCTTTTTTCCTCCTAGTAGTGGTGGTTTGGGTTGATATGTCTTGAAATTCAGGGGTGGATGAGGTTTGAGTAGCTTGGTCTATTGTAATAGGATGGGCGGTACAGTACTGATTGGCGGTGGTTTTCTTTAGGGTGTTGAGAAACATGGGTTTGGGGGTGGGTTATGAAAGGTATGGGATGAGTGAGGTTTACGGTAAGGTTTTTCTGCCTTAAAGTGTTGATAATCAAGATAGCAACCGTGGGTGAGGATGAAATCTGCTATTGTTTTGGAAGTTGTGACAACTTTTATGAACGTGGAGGGTGAACCTGTTTTCTTTGACTGGATATGGTGGACTGCGTGGATCGTAGAGTTGGTTGTAATTTTCAGCGCTTGGTGAATTTCTTCTGGCGTAAAGGATAAATGAACGTTCCTGAGAAATATTGAGTGGAGATTGGCATTGCTTTTGGGGGATTGGCAGGTGACGGGAGGGTTTGAAGACCAAAATTGGCGAAGGTAGCGGAAGTCTTCGAGTGACTTGGATTGGAGGAGTATACCTTCCATTCGTAGACGTCGGGTGCGTTCACGGAATACTCTGGCTTGAGGCTTGTAGTGGCGGATGAAGTTAGCCGTGTCTCGCGGCGAGAAGTCAAGTGGTAATCCGTCGATGATTAACGACGGCGTAGAGTATGAAACAGATTGTATACTGGCATGTATCAGGGTCGATAGCTAGCGAGAGAATGAGTGATCGTCTCGATCGTATCGTGACTTCTCTGCAATTCTGCTTTATTTGCCGGGCTTACACTGAGTGGTCACAAGTAAATGGGCACCTAATTTTTCGTCATTTAACTGATTTATGCTAACTAATTTGTGTTCAGAGAGCACTATATAAATGAAAATGGTCCGCACACTAATTATATTGTG
>NW_013675342.1:12667-13906 GCF_000517525.1 Limulus polyphemus | reverse complement strand
GGTGTCTATTTACTTGTGACCACGCTGTGTATATCTTACATTGGCTAAAGCTCCAGACACTACAGCAATGAAGGCTCCAAAAGCTGGTTGTTCCGTTTCATTTTCCCAGTTTTTCTCTTACCAGAAGTATGAGCCCCTGTCTTTGCTGCTTCAAATGACCGTTTGCTTGACCTGTTTACCCCCAATCTTCTCTCGATGCACAGTTCAGAATTCTTTAGTTTATGAGAATGTTTGTAACTAATATGTCTCTTTAGATTAAAAAGTGATTTATTGTCATAAGTATTGTTAGGACAGCGGAAGTCACGCAAAGCTGGAAGCATGCGCGCTGTAGTTTCTCGAAGGGTCATGAATTTTCCTGGCAACTCTAGTTTGTTCCAGGCGCCCTCTTTTTTAGTATATAAGCCAGCGAAAAAGGATAGAATTGCGTAGATAGATAGATTGAAGAGATATATAATTGAGTCAAGCGAACAGTAGGTAAAGTGTGTGAATCACTGCGATTTATAGCGTGTGTTATAACGGTTGTTAAGTTTAAAGTGACTGTGAAATTCTGTGTATTACAGAAAGTTGTATCGAGAAAGAATAAACTAGTTGTAATCAAGAAGGGACTTGTATCGCTGAAGTTTCTCGGAAAGAATTTTTACCGGAAATTATGAAACAAGCAGATACGCAACAGTATTATTTTTAGGCAAACACAACTTACACTGCAAAAAAACTCTTTGGGATTTGGATCCAACTGTACTTCAAACAAATTCAAAATAGTCTTTTATGCAAAGGTAAGGATGGTTGTCGTAGAGAACAATTTCAATCCTGACGCAACAGATTCACGACAGCAACTGCTTCTTGTACGCGTTTAATTGTTTTTCATTGGCAAAATGCAATGTACGTATAATTATGTACTATATATTGTACAAGATACAAAATTATATATATATTAAGTATCTGTCTTCAGTGACGGGAGAAGGTTAAGTTAATCTATGAATTTAAATTATTTTATGGACTTTCAAAAGGTTAATTATGTTGCTCTATTGGTTTCACTCAGAGCAACTTGAACCGTCCACCACGAAAGGTAATTGATGAACATTTCAATCACGCTAAGATCCGCTCAACAATAACATACAGTAAATCTACATTTTCATTCTTTGAGTTACGTCACATTTTGAAATGTGAATGATAGTGTGGTTAATTCCTAACAGTTTAGTGTAGAATATCCTGCTTGCGAAATAAAAGTTGGCATCAACA
>NW_013675342.1:8315-12260 GCF_000517525.1 Limulus polyphemus | reverse complement strand
GCCTGCGTGCGCAGCTTTTCAAACGGGAGACAAACAAACGCTCGGACAGACACCACGGTTCGCAATATACATAAGATAAATTATATATTATAATAAACATATATTATTTTTTATTTTATTAATAACAATATGATAGTATAATATATATTACAAATCAAGATTTATAATAATATATGTACGGGATTTTCTTAACTAGTTATCCGACATGAAACATAAACTAGCTGGTTCATATGAATATATTGTATTATCAATTGCAAACATGTTTACCAAGAAAAGTGTCCCTCAGTGCGCAGTGGCATGTCTGCAGACTTACAGTGCTCAAAATCGGGTTTCGATACACATGATGGGTAAAGCACAAATAGCCTATTGTATAGCTTTACGCCTAAGTACAAACAAACAAACCAAGAAAAGTTTCTGCTAGCAAGCCATCGCTGCAGATCGAATCAGCTGAATATGTCAGGTAGCATAGTCGAGCCTAATTAAGTCCAAAACAATACATATAATATTGTTACGTCTCCGTTTGTTAATTGATTTTCCGTAAATTCATTCCGACGAAACTTTAGCGACACAAGTCCTTTCTTAAACAAAACTGGTTTATTCTTTCTGAATATAACTTTGCGATACACTTAATTTCAACAGTCGCGCTATAATTCTCAACGTACGCGCTCGACTCCAACAATACTTAGTTCAATTACACATTCACTGACTGCAGTTCAATTACTCATTACCTTCCTGTCGCTTCGTGGCCGATCTTATATATACAAGACTACACTATATCTAGAAAGATCACGAGATTTAAGGAAAAGACGTGAAAGTTCGAGAATGACGTGGCGTGATACTAGTCACGTGACCTCGATGTCGTAACAATATTATATATATATATATATACAAAACAATATAATTATATACAATATATGAATTATTATAACTTATATTTTACATTAAAAATGTAGCAAGTAGTGCTTTGCATGGACGAAAAATGGTGCAACGCTACCTGCAATCATTGTGAATTTTCAAATGTAGCGTCGATCCAATCGTCGCTCCTAAAAACACAGCGGCGCTACGCACAGCTCTTGCTAACTGCACTGTACTTGCTGTATCCATTGCCGAAAATACGTTTCGCTCCATCCAAATCTCACCAGGCCGGCTGGGACACAACAAACACAGTTGTAGTCAAAACGCTGTTTATATAAGGCATTTGTTATAACAATTATTAGCATGGTCTGAACGCCTTTTTTAAGCTGGCGAAGCATAATTATGACTAATGTACCTATCATAAGAAGTTAGTATTCAGCCTATTAAATATTTGAACACTGCATTCTATATCTAGTACCTTAAATGACTAAAATCGCTGTTATCAACACGCTCGGCACTTTCAATTGTAGGTGTATTTTAAAAGTAACAGTCAGTTTAATTGCATTATTTAATTAGAAGAATTGGACCTAGCCCTTGGAGTGACAAATAAAATTAGGGAAAGCTATACATATCTGAATCCTCAGATTTTCCGATCAGCCATTTAGCTCATGTCGCATAAAGTGCTGTTCAATTCTATCATTATTAATCTAACTTTAATGTTTTTTGTTGTTGATTTTTTTTATCAAACTACCACATTAAATGTGATGAGGTGGTATTTATTATAAAAGTTTTGAATGCATATAACTATATATAGTCTCACATATACGTTCATTCAGTATATATTTGTGAGATAGCGAGTTCCATTTTTTTTTTTTTTACTGTTCATTAACTCTGTTAATAAGTGTTACATTTTATATTCCATCTGTTAGAAAGTATTATTTTGGATTTCTGTGGTTGTCATAGTTTAATAAATTCTTTTTTTTTGTTCGACTCTACTTGTAGCGACTGTTTGTTTTAGTTCGTTATTTATTTGTTTATATCTCTCTCTATATATAACATATCCAAACAGGACGTTGATGGACATGGTCTTTCACAGAAGCACAAATAATTTCCAATATCGATACCTCCATATATGTAGACAGACTCTTGACATAAGTCAACATCTGGTTTCCACGGTTTCTTCTCTCTTCATTTTCTAGTTACGATCAGACTTTTAATTTTTTTTTCTTCATAACATGTCCGAGAAATTCCAACTGTCTTGTGATGTTAGTCAGCAGCTTCCTCCTGCAACCTGATCTTGACAAAATTAATATAACATAAAAATAATAAAGAAATAAATAGATATGAATTTCAAATGATAAAGTTACAACTTATCTGTCAAAAACTTTTTTATTAGTGTGTTCGTGTTATAGATGTAATTCAATTCGTTGTTGCTGCCGTCGTTTTGTTGTTCATCAATACATATTATATCAAGTTTTATGTCTTCAACAGAGGGCTTCATATTTGGTCAAATTTTTCCATTTTAGGCCTAACTGTGACTGAGTGATAAGAGAAGACGTAGTGTAATTGTAAGATTGAGTTAGGTGGAAAGTGAGTCATGTTTTTTTTTTTGTTTCGCTTTTAGTTTTATGGAACATATACAAAGAAGTTTAAACCTAGAGCGCATTACTCATGTTTTCTTAAGATTTCTGACAAATTGACATAGATACTTCAAAATTCAAATACTTTGCGGTTGTTAAACTTACTTATAGTTATAATTTTGTATTTGATTCAGTCTTAAAAAATAAACGTCTTGTAGCTTGCAAGTTGCAATGTATTATATAGCATAAGCCTACGAAAGCACAATTCCACTTATTCAGTTTAACTTGATATTTGCAGTGATGCTTCATTTAGTGTGTGTGGGACTAAGTATAAAAATATCACCTGATGTTTTTTTTTTCTATTTTAATTTAATCTAATTACATAATTGTAAATCATTATATTTTTAAAATTTAACTTATAAATCGTAAATGGAATGTGATTGAGAAACATCGTTATGGTGTGAATCATGAATGCTTTTCTTAGGTGACAAAGTATGATTCTAATTAATTATACCTGATATGACGTATGACCTTAGTATAATTATTAGCATTACTGTTAGGCATATATCTTAAACACCACTGTGTTCACTCAGTCCCTTTGGGTTCTTCAGAATGAATGTAAAAAACAAAAAGTGTTTCAGCTCAAGTTCAACTAAACTATGTCTACCATGTTTATTGTTTGAGATTTTTGGCTTTGCTGTAATTTGCTTAAAGTTTGTAACTTGGTCTAAACGTTAGTCGTTACAAAGTAAATATTAATACTAACATCTTTAGTAATAGTTCTAGTAGTTTCTATGTGTTACAGACCAGTACTGGCAGTAGCAAAAATGGTACATAAAAAGGACAATTTAGTGAATATGAAAATCAGATATTCGTATGCTTACATGGATAATATATATATTGACAGTCAGGATAAATAACTAAAACATGACAATCATAAGATTATAACTTAGCATTCCATATCAATTCTATTTAACTATTTACGATGTAAAATCAGGCTTTGAAACATTTTGACTTAACCATTCAACTATATATTATCATATGTCAACCACAGTCACCTACACTATTATCATATGATGTCAACGTGTAGGTGACTGTGGTTGACATCATATGATAATAGTGTAGGTGACTGTGGTTGACATCATATGATAATAGTGTAGGTGACTGTGGTTGACATCATATGATAATAGTGTAGGTGACTGTGGTTGACATCATATGATAATAGTGTAGGTGACTGTGGTTGACATCATATGATAATAGTGTAGGTGACTGTGGTTGACATCGTATGATAATAGTGTAGGAGACTGTGGTTGACATCGTATGATAATAGTGTAGGATAATAACTATAACAAGTATATCCAGTACTAGAAACTATGACAAGTATATCCAGTACTAGAAACTATAACAAGTATATCCAGTACTAGAAACTATGACAAGTATATCCAGTACTAGAAACTATAACAAGTATATCCAGTACTAGAAACTATAACAAGTATATCCAGTACTAGAA
>NW_013675342.1:2849-7488 GCF_000517525.1 Limulus polyphemus | reverse complement strand
CTATAACAAGTTGTG
This sequence comes from Limulus polyphemus, assembly GCF_000517525.1. NCBI lineage: Eukaryota > Metazoa > Arthropoda > Merostomata > Xiphosura > Limulidae > Limulus > Limulus polyphemus. The sequence goes on along the minus strand of NW_013675342.1, from coordinate 7,473 downwards.
TATATACTTGTCATAGTTTCTAGTACTGGATATACTTGTTATAGTTTCTAGTACTGGATATACTTGTTATAACTTATAGTACTGGATATACTTGTTATAACTTATAGTACTGGATATACTAGAAACTATAACAAGTATATCCAGTACTAGAAACTATAACAAGTATATCCAGTACTAGAAACTATAATAAGTATATCCAGTACTAGAAGTTATAACAAGTATATCCAGTACTAGAAACTATGACAAGTATATCCAGTACTAGAAACTATAACAAGTATATCCAGTACTAGAAACTATAACAAGTATATCCAGTACTAGAAACTATGACAAGTATATCCAGTACTATAAACTATAACAAGTATATCCAGTACTAGGCTTATGACAAGTATATCCAGTACTATAAGTTATAACAAGTATATCCAGTACTAGAAGTTATGACAAGTATATCCAGTACTAGGAACTATAACAAATATATCCAGTACTAGAAACTATAACAAGTATATTCAGTACTAGAAACTATGACAAGTATATCCAGTACTAGAAACTACAACAAGTATATCCAGTACTAGAAACTATAACAAGTATATCCAGTACTATAAACTATAACAAGTATATCCAGTACTAGAAACTATAACAAATATATCCAGTACTAGAAACTATAACAAGTATATTCAGTACTAGAAACTATGACAAGTATATCCAGTACTAGAAACTACAACAAGTATATCCAGTACTATAAACTATGACAAGTATATCCAGTACTAGAAACTATGACAAGTATATCCAGTACTAGAAACTATAACAAGTATATCCAGTACTAGAAACTATAACAAGTATATCCAGTACTAGAAGTTATGACAAGTATATCCAGTACTAGAAACTATAACAAGTATATCCAGTACTAGAAACTATAACAAATATATCCAGTACTAGAAACTATAACAAGTATATTCAGTACTAGAAACTATGACAAGTATATCCAGTACTAGAAACTATAACAAGTATATCCAGTACTAGAAACTATAACAAGTATATCCAGTACTAGAAACTATGACAAGTATATCCAGAACTAGAAACTACAATAAGTATATCCAGTACTAGAAACTATAACAAGTATATCCAGTACTAGAAACTATGACAAGTATATCCAGTACTATAAGTTATAACAAGTATATCCAGTACTAGAAGTTATGACAAGTATATCCAGTACTAGAAACAATAACAAATATATCCAGTACTAGAAACTATAACAAGTATATCCAGTACTATAAACTATAACAAGTATATACAGTACTATAAACTATAACAAGTATATCCAGTACTAGAAACTATAACAAGTATATCCAGTACTAAAAACTATGACAAATATATCCAGAACTAGAAACTATGACAAGTATATCCAGTACTAGAAACTATGACAAGTATATCCAGTACTAGAAACTATAACAAGTATATCCAGTACTAGAAACTATGACAAGTATATCCAGTACTAGAAACTATAACAAGTATATCCAGTACTATAAACTATAACAAGTATATACAGTACTATAAACTATAACAAGTATATCCAGTACTAGAAACTATAACAAGTATATCCAGTACTAAAAACTATGACAAATATATCCAGAACTAGAAACTATGACAAGTATATCCAGTACTAGAAACTATGACAAGTATATCCAGTACTAGAAACTATAACTGTTGTGGTAGTTGGAAGGTAAAAAACTTGTTATTGTGGTAGTTGGAAGGTAAAAAACTTGTTACTGTTGTGGTAGTTGGAAGGTATAAAACTTGTTATTGTTGTGGTAATTGGAAGGTAAAAAAACTTGTTATTGTTGTGGTAGTTGGAAGGTAAAAAACTTGTTATTGTTGTGGTCGTTGGAAGGTATAAAACTTGTTATTGTTGTGGTAGTTGGAAAGTAGAATTAGATATGGAATTTCTAATTGATTATTTTATTTATACAGTAGATGTGTGAATCTGATCATATATATATATATATATTAAATCAAAGTTATATGATATTTGCACACTGTATTTGTTTTTCAAAATTAAAATATTGTAAATAATTACTAAACAAATATTTAACTTATATAGTAAATAATTAAACAGATAATTACTTCCAAAGATGCTTTCGAATGACACATTACTAGGATGATAGTTTTTGAAACAACAGATTCAGAAATAAGCAGTTTGAGAAATTAATATCAAAATTGAATGTGCATGTTTATCAAAAAGTCAGAAATAAAGAGATACTGTATGAGACTAGTGTTTGTTGTCACCAACTAGTCTGAATATGTTGAACCCTGAGTGTATTACTACATTAGGTATTATCTATTACATATTACAGGTTCCATATCTATAGAACATAAGCTGTTTTTATATGAAGAAAGAAAAGCCAAGAGAAAAGGTCCAATTTGTAATGAGCCTCGATTGTGAAATTTGATCATGATATTTTTGCTGTGAGAGCGTTATAAAGAATTGCACCTCGGAACAATGCCCGTTCCGTCAGGACCAGCAGCTGCTCCTGACCATGTAAACCAAGAAAGTCCTGACCCACATTTGTCCAATGCAGCTTGTGGTATTCGTGATGTGTGGGCTTGCAACTTGGAAGATGAATTCAAGGTTATTCGACAGGTCATTCAAAAGTACAACTATGTTGCCATGGTGAGGATCACACAGATAATTTGTTTTACTGTTTTTTTCTTCATCCAGCAAGGAACCCAACAGATGTGTAAATTATATACAACAAACTATTAATCTCGTTACTTAGAGAGAGTTTTTATTTATATTATTGATTACTAGTTTACGAACCACTAAAGATTAATCCATTTGAAGAGAGTAATACTCATATAAGTATTGTGTTTGTTTATAATCTTTTTTTAAAGATGTTTACTTAATGCTCTTTCATAGTTAGTTTTATAATAAGTCTTTATTTTAATTCTGCATTTAAATAAGCCTTTATTTTGTTTACTCTGATTCAGGTAAGATAATGAATATTGTCCGTTACTTCTTACACAGAAACAAACAAAAACAGTAAGATAATGTAACCAATTAACATGTTGTTAGAAGTGGGTAACTTGCTCATTGATTAATCAACAGCCTGTTAAAGATTAATTTGATTTATCGATTATTACAGTGCACCTCAAACTGTGATATCTACAGCTTGAAAAACAAAAAGTTGATGTCTGGTTCTGTCAGACAGTTGCCTTTTCTCTTATAAGCAGTTCAAAATTAGTGGCAATGGCAATTCTGATAAAAGAGCAATGAATTTTTTAAAAAGACTTAAAACTTGAGATCTCTCGATTAGTTGACTGTTCTTCTGGAAAATATATGGTGATGATTAGTGAGTAGAGTGTAATGTATAGGAGCAGATATCAACACCAAATAGGCTGGATGTTCCAGATGAGTTGACCTTAGAGACAAAAACTAAACCTGACACCAATTATGATTGGAGTACAAATATATTATGAAACCATGTGTCGTGTGTCCTTAATGTGTTACTGAAGTAATAATCACTGTGTTACTTAAGTGTTATTATTATATTTTTTACAACACTTGCAGGACACAGAGTTTCCTGGGGTGGTGGCACGTCCTATTGGAGAGTTCCGCAGCACCACAGATTACCAGTATCAACTTCTGAAGTGTAATGTAGACTTGTTGAAGATAATCCAGCTAGGCCTTACTCTCTTGAATGAACGTGGAGAAATGCCACCAGGGTTTTCAACATGGCAATTTAATTTCAAGTTTAATTTGACGTAAGAAACAATATGATATTTATTGAAATAAAACTGTTAAGTTGTTGGAGGGTACTTGTATTGGCCACTGTGTTACTAAGTTACACACCATTGTGCTACTAAGTTATTAATGTAGTCCTACACAGTTGATTGGAGCTGTGACACTGGTGCTTAAACGTGCCCATGATATGAGTGTTTTTGGCCAACTTCTGGTCCTTTTATTCTTGTGAAGAAAAATTGTCTTCATTTCAGATACTGTTATTATTTGTCGTGGCATTGGTCACACAATCAGATGTTGTTTCTATACACAGACAAGCTGATAGCTAACTTCGTATTGGCTGTTATGATTCTAGTACTTTTATTCTAATTGGCCTAGACTTGTGATGTTACATGCTCAGTAGCATGAAATTTTTGTATGTTGTATATAGACATCACACATTTGTAATTGAGGAACTCGGTCAATATTTTAACGTTTAAATTACAAAATTAGAAAGCAAATTTACAGTAAAAGGAATAACAAATTTAATTGTGACCTAAGTTGCATTGTATGAACTACATGAGGCTACAAGGACCGATCTGAGGTCGTCACAGTTCAGGGGCATGTTGTGAACATCTCAGTTTAGTAAGTGAAACTGTTTTGTTGGTAAAAAGACAGTACAATTCAGGCAATATTAATCATTCAAGATATGGCATCAATTTTCTGACAGCCCCCGTGAACTGTTTGGCAACAGTTGTTTACAGCCCATATGCATTTTTCAAATATAAAGAACTATCAACTACTGTGTTACTGAAGTATTAACTACTGTGTTACTGAACTATCAACTACTGTGTTACTGAACTATTAACCACTGTGTTACTGAACTATTAACCACTGTGTTACTGAACTATC
>NW_013675342.1:0-1849 GCF_000517525.1 Limulus polyphemus | reverse complement strand
TGGTTAATACTTTAGTAACACAGTAGTTAATAGTTCAGTAACACAGTAGTTAATACTTCAGTAACACAGTAGTTAATAGTTCAGTAACACAGTGGTTAATAGTTTAGTAACACAGTAGTTAATACTTCAGTAACACAGTAGTTAATAGTTCAGTAACACAGTAGTTAATACTTTAGTAACACAGTGGTTAATACTTCAGTAACACAGTGGTTAATACTTCAGTAACACAGTTTGTTACTGAACTATTAACTACTGTGTTACTGAAGTATTAACTACTGTGTTACTGAACTATTAACTACTGTGTTACTGAAGTATTAACTACTGTGTTACTGAACTATTAACTACTGTGTTACTGAACTATCAACTACTGTGTTACTGAACTATTAACCACTGTGTTACTGAAGTATCAACTACTGTGTTACTGAAGTATTAACCACTGTGTTACTGAACTATTAACCACTGTGTTACTGAAGTATTAACCACTGTGTTACTGAAGTATTAACCACTGTGTTACTGAAGTATTAACCACTGTGTTACTGAACTATTAACTACTGTGTTACTGAAGTATTAACTACTGTGTTACTGAACTATTAACTACTGTGTTACTGAACTATTAACCACTGTGTTACTGAAGTATTAACCACTGTGTTACTGAACTATCAACTACTGTGTTACTGAACTATTAACCACTGTGTTACTAAAGTATTAACCACTGTGTTACTGAACTATTAACCACTGTGTTACTAAAGTATTAACCACTGTGTTACTAAAGTATTAACTACTGTGTTACTAAAGTATTAACTACTGTGTTACTAAAGTATTAACTACTGTGTTACTAAAGTATTAACCACTGTGTTACTGAACTATTAACTACTGTGTTACTGAACTATTAACCACTGTGTTACTAAAGTATTAACTACTGTGTTACTAAAGTATTAACCACTGTGTTACTGAAGTATTAACCACTGTGTTACTGAACCAGTGGTTGATACTTCAGTAACACAGTAGTTGATACTTCAGTAACACAGTGGTTAATAGACTGTGTTACTGAAAGTTAATACTTCAGTAACACAGTGGTTAATAGTTCAGTAACACAGACTGTGTTACTGAAGTATTAACCACTGTGTTACTGAAGTATTAACCACTGTGTTACTAAAGTATTAACTACTGTGTTACTGAACTATTAACTACTGTGTTACTGAAGTATTAACTACTGTGTTACTAAACTATTAACCACTGTGTTACTGAACTATTAACTACTGTGTTACTGAAGTATTAACTACTGTGTTACTGAACTATTAACTACTGTGTTACTAAAGTATTAACCACTTCAGTAACACAGTGGTTAATACTTCAGTAACACAGTGGTTAATAGTTCAGTAACACAGTGGTTAATACTTCAGTAACACAGTGGTTAATAGTTCAGTAACACAGTGGTTAATACTTCAGTAACACAGTAGTTAATACTTTAGTAACACAGTGGTTAATAGTTCAGTAACACAGTGATTAATACTTCAGTAACACAGTGGTTAATAGTTCAGTAACACAGTGGTTAATACTTTAGTAACACAGTGGTTAATACTTCAGTAACACAGTGGTTAATAGTTCAGTAACACAGTAGTTAATAGTTCAGTAACACAGTGGTTAATACTTCAGTAACACAGTGGTTAATACTTTAGTAACACAGTGGTTAATACTTCAGTAACACAGTAGTTAATACTTTAGTAACACAGTGGTTAATAGTTCAGTAACACAGTAGTTGATAGTTCAGTAACACAGTAGTTAATACTTCAGTAACACAGTAGTTAATACTTTAGTAACACAGTGGTTAATAGTTCAGTAACACAGT
>NW_013675341.1:19625-24371 GCF_000517525.1 Limulus polyphemus | reverse complement strand
ACATTATTAATATAGGTTTCAATATTCAAACATCATTAATATAGGTTTCAATATTCAAACATTATTAATATAGGTTTCAATATTCAAACATCATTAATATAGGTTTCAATATTCAAACATTATTAATATAGGTTTCAATATTCAAACATTATTAATCTAGGTTTCAATATTCAAACATTATTAATCTAGGTTTCAATATTCAAACATTATTAATCTAGGTTTCAATATTCAAACATTATTAATCTAGGTTTCAATATTCAAACATTATTAATATAGGTTTCAAGATTTTATCACATGGAAAAGTATTATGTTTATAAATGAACTAATTTAACATTCAGGATTGCCAATAACAGATAAACATTCAGTTGTGTGTATATATACATATATATATATATAAGTTAATCAAGACTTTTTTTATCCTTCTATTTAAGTTGTGAAATAAAAAACAGATTGTTTTTGATGTGTCAGTGAACATTTTTCAAAATCTAATGTAAAGTAAAGCTGAATATATGCTACTATGAACACAAAGAAATAAAGGTTAAAATAATTGAGAATGTAAACCTTTATGTCCACAGTGGTCTTGTTCCTCTTGTTTGTGGTGCGATATTATCTCGCTCCCCAACAGAATGTTCCTGAACCCCAACTTTTCAAGAAACTCTTCTACCGTAGGCTCAACAAATTGTTTGGGTTTTAGTCCTTTCCACACAAGATATACATAAGCCCACTCGGAATTGTTACTCAAAAAAGCATGTATATAAGAAAAGTATACAAGTTCATTTTCTTTAAAAATACTTTTCAAATTTCTGTTAGTTTTACTCACTTCTTTTCCATCAACATAAATTTTACTCAAAAAAACAGGTGCAACTGAATCTTTTATGTTCAAACAGACAAAACATTCATTAACACTCTTCACAGTTCCAGTTCCAAAAGTAATATTTTTCAAAAGTGGACACTTAACTTTTTGAGCATTACTTTTTGATGTATTATGTTTCAAATCTATAGTTCTGATTTTTATTAATTTAGCCTCTTCAGTAACTTCCCCTATTTTATTTTCTCCATTTATGTTTACAATAAATGGGCTATATTTGGTTAGGGGTGGTTTGTGAGCTATTTCACTTTTACAGCTTGTAATAGTGTAGAACACACTAACTGCTTCATCTATGTTAGGATGATGCTTTAGCACTCTTTGGAACAGCTCCACAGATGGCTCCAATACGTCCTTAAGATTTTCTTTCATTAACCCAGGTATATACGTAACATTTTCTTCTGTTAACCCAGGTACGTCCTTAACATTTTCTTCTGTTAACTCAGATACATCATTAACATTTTCTTCTGTTAACCCAGGTATATCCTTAACATTTTCATCTGTTAACCCATATATATCATTAACATTTTCTTCTGTTAACCCAGATATATCCTTAACATTTTCTTCCATTAACCCAGGTATATCCTTAACATTTTCTTCTTCTGTTAACCCAGGTATATCCTTAACATTTTCATCTGTCAACCCAGGTATGTTCTTAACATCTTTTTTTAACCCATATACATCTTCAACATATTTTTCTTTTAAATCTAATACACCTTCAGATAACTTCTGGAATGTGACTAACTGATCTTTCTTGCAGCTACTATTTAAATACTGTTCTCTTATTGTTTGTGTATTTTCTTTTTGAAACTTCTTGTGAAGTCTACCAGAAACATAGTCACTCCTTGACTTCTTCCTGTACCTTGAAGAGTTTTCTACTTGGCAGTTGCTCACATGATTGTTTTCATTCTCATCCTCAGAGAAACCTGAAGAAGTACAGGAACATGCATCATTCACTGAGAGACCAGCATCTTTATTTTCAAACCCTTTATTCTCATCTGCCGAACATGTCAATGAACTGGAAAAATTACACTTGCTTTCAAAAATGCACGAATATTTCTTAATTAATTTTTCCATATTATCTTTGTTTTTAAGGTCATCGGTCAAGGAACATTTTGGTCGATTTCCTATCCAAACAATGGTGGCAATCCAACGAAAACCATGAAAACTATCAGTCTCAATTGCATCAAAATTAACACGTTCTCCATCATCAATATGCCATATTAAATTTGTAACTGGATTTTGGTTGTAAAAAACAATATCATTTATAACCAAAACACATTCTTCTGGTGTTCCAAATATTATTTGGGCTTTTTTTTCCCCTTTAGGATAAATTTTCCCATTGTGTTCTGTGAGTTTCTTAGGTTCTTGGCAAGTATTTGATGCACATTTTTCACTCACAGTCGAAGAAGATGAAAAGGTACTTGAAGTATAATAATTAGGTTTTTCTGAACCAGTTATCAATATATCCGAGTCTTGGCAAGAGACGTTTGAGAGATTGCTGCTGCTACTTAAACTAAATGTAGACTTCCTTCCTAACAAACCATCACTACTAAATATCTTATGGTACTCGGGTCTCCATACACGGTAAGCACGATACTTTGCATTACTACCATCACATCCCTTATTTGCAAGAAAAGTTACTTCCTGTCCTACCTTAAGTGGTAAATCCAAAAGTTTTTCTGTTTTACCATCTTCAAAACAGAATGCATCAAAATAAACTGTTTCATCACATGTATTTTCAATTGTAATAAATCCAAAAAGAGGAAACAGTTTTGATATAGTTCCCTTTCCTTGTAAATAATCTACATTTTTATCCTCCATGTTTCTTCCATTTGAAAGGTAAGTTGATGTCTTTGTTTTTCTTTTGCCTTTATAGTGATTCATGTTTACACATCTATTTCTGTACAACTTTCAGCTTGCAATCTTCATATCCTCAAGCTTGGAAGACGGAATTTAACTATGTCCACTACATAACTAGCACTATGATGAAGTTGACAGTTTCTATAATCGTATGTATGTAGACATTTCTGGCAAAATACTTTCGTGTGTTGGCAGCCTAGACAATAAAAAAAATAATACAATTATCGAGTTGATTAATATAGTCTTAGTTTTCATAACCACTGAGTAAGTTATACCTGTTATTTGAAATTTGAGTTAATATTTATAACCGAGGTTAAAGGAAATACATTTCTTAGTTATTTTACCATGAACCATTAATCAAAATATTGGCTTAATGTTCTGGTCACCAGAACCTGCAAAATTACAATGTGTTCTACATTCAAGAAAACAGAAAGATTACATAGAGAAGGTTTTAGGTGAGAATTTAATCACAACGGTATTCCTAAAATGATTTCTGGTAACAAAAGACAATTATCAACAATAAAATTTATCCTACTGTCTGGTTAGCTCTGTACCACACCTGGATCATCTGGTTAGCTCTGTACCACACCTGGATTGTCTGGTTAGCTCTGTACTAAACCTGGATCGTCTGGTTAGCTCTGTGCCAAACCTGGATCGTATGGTTAGCTCTGTGCCAAACCTGGATCGTATGGTTAGCTCTGTACCAAACCTGGATCGTATGGTTAGCTCTGTACCAAACCTGGATCGTCTGGTTAGCTCTGTACCAAACCTGGATCGTCTGGTTAGCTCTGTACCAAACCTGGATCGTCTGATTAGCTCTGTACCAAACCTGGATCGTCTGATTAGCTCTGTACCAAACCTGGATCATGACAACGATCAAAATTATTTGAAAAAAAATTCCTCTTTTACAGTGTTCTTTCAACATTTTTAAATTATAGCTTTAAATTTTACATTTTTAGAATTAGAATGAAGTTCAAACAGCTATTTACATCTGATGAATGAAAAAGTTTTCCTTTTTCAGTAGCTCTTGTATTGTCAATCAGTCTGGTAGGCCATACAAGCAGTGTGCTATTTATAGTAGTAGAGAAAATGTATTTTAGATTGTGTTTACAGAAATATTGAATACAAACCTAACAAGATTATAATGTCATTGTATCTAACACTGTTCAGCACTGGTCTCCTAACCTTAGAATGTTAGGATTTAACCTTAGAATTTAAGTGTTGAAAACTATTATGTACTTTGTTTATAACAAATCAAAGATATATTTAACCTTATCATAATTTTATAATAGTAGGGCTAATTTTTCCATATATTTACTACAAACTTTACCACATTTAATAAATATTAATCAGACATCAACTGTCATGATCTCAACTTATGCAAATACACTAATTTGATCAAAACGTTTTATTCGGGTGGTGATTGTAGTCATTTACATAAATTAGTTAATCTAAATGTACTAATTTGTGTTCTTTTATAACACACACACACCACAGGCTTTTATAAAATTATGACAAATAGCCAAAGATTTCCAATAACTAGAACATCTACATAAATTAGAAAAATAAATGTAATTAGTAGAATATTAGGATATGTGTTACAAAACAAAATAAAAACTGTCAAAATATTGATAGTTGAGACATCCCTCTAATAATAATTTTGTTTTTAAGCTGATATCATTAAAGGTCAGTGTTTCTCAGTCAGATTTGCCAGACAACCCTCGTATCTGGGCTCTGGTCATAACAACCCCTCATTATCTTTACAAGGATGAAAAAAGTTCTTGATGTTTCTTGGCATAATTCATAACAAAGGTCATATGTGTATCTCTCAGACACCTCAAGGACTAAAAAATCCCCCGGAAACCTGCTCATGACATGTACAGCCCACATGGGGTAAAGGAGATATCAAGGTCTGAATGCATGTATAGAAAAGAAATTGAAGGGAGGGAGACTGTACTGTAGATAACCTCAACAAGTCAACTGACCTTCTCACAACTTGCCTTTTCTTAAGCTCTTTA
>NW_013675341.1:14877-18821 GCF_000517525.1 Limulus polyphemus | reverse complement strand
CAATTACACACTCTCTGACTGCAGTTCAATTACTCATTACCTCTGTTGTCCCGTCACGTTGTGACCGTCTTATATATATACAAGACTAACACATATCTAGTAAATGCTAGGGCATTCATGAAGGAACAAGATATTTCTAGAAACAGGTGGCGTGATACTAGTCACGTGACCTCGCTGACGCAACATTATAATCATGACTTTATACGAGTTCTTTTCAACTCCTTGTGTATTCATCTATAGGCCTATATTATAATCATGACTTTCAGAACAGAATACCTGGGAAAAGATTTCATCTCATTGTTTTGTATTTAAGAACTGTTTTGATAGCAGTAAATACAGTCTTGGTCAAAATGTTTGCATATTTTGTAACAAATAGGATAATTATTATTAAGATGAAATATTAATATACTTAGCACTGTAAAACTGAGAAATGCAAGTTATATTAAACATCTACATATGTAATTTGTATATTGAGACAGGTTCTATGGACATCATGAAAGATTTAGTAGAACAGCAAACAATTGTATTAGACACCCGTAGAAAGATGTGTAATTCAGAATTTCACCTATCACAACAAAATCTTACCAAAACACATATAGTGACATAATATAACATCAAATTATTATAAATAGCGTCTGTAACCTTATATCAAACATTCAGTACTTTGTGTCAGATAAAAAAGACCAGTACAACAGCTCTTCAACATCCTCTGACGACATGGTGGAGAGATACAGTCATAGACTTTTAACTACTTTAACCATTTATGTGGATGAACGGGGTCAAGATCTTTCATTCAGTTATGTGAAGCTACAGGCAGCACACCATCATAATTTAAAGTGCCAGTGGATCTAGTTTAATCGAATACAGAGACTAGTCAATCAGAAGAGTCTTACACGGAATAGTTAGAGAGATTAAAGAACATCACCGATTTCATACATGACTTTATCCGAGAAAGAGTTAAATCAACTAGTAATACAATAAAAAGTCGTTACAATGTTAATGTTGATAAGACATCGAGGTGGCAGTATACCACTGTTCATTCTCTCCACGAGAAATATTCTGCAGATGCTGAGACAGACCATATATTGTACTAAACATAATTAATGGTGTGGTTCACAGAACCCAGAAGGATAGGTGAACCAAGCCAAAGGTCATGCACTATGATCATCTTTAGAAATACGTAGGTGATAAAACAACCAACTGGGTAACTACGGATAATAACTTGTCAGTGAAAACTCAACCTGCCGAGGAGCCTGGAATACCTTCCAGAGGATTGTCAAGAATGGAGCAGCCAATGAATTCATTCGATCATCCATCCAGGAATAACTCACCGCAGTAACAAAGGACAAGTGACCAAGTCATCTTTATATTGTTGTAAGCTGTTTGTTTAATGTTATAATTTGTTAGCTAGAATACTTAGAAAGTTCTAAGACTTGATGTCAAGTTTGTTCTTGCACAGTTGAACATAGATTATAAATACAGCATTCCATGAAGCGTTCTTTGGTTAGGTTAGTTAGAGGGAAAAATTAAAGATATTCAAGAAAGTATAATAATTTCAAGACAGAGAGTGAACTAGTCAGTGTGTTAGCCATCACGGTAAGTCTATTAGTTCTAACTTGGAACACCATCTGCTACAAAATATTGATTATTTAGTCTATACATATTATCACGACTGGTTGCTGAAAAATCTTCCTGGACTACTCTAGCCATGACACTACCAAATACAGTCCTAAAATTTAACTGGCCAATTCAATATCAGCCAACAAGGAAACCAACAGTCTATAATAGGAAATTATGATAGGAGTTATACTAAACTTTTTTAAAATCATTTTCTGAGTGAATGGATGGAATAATGAACAACGAGCTATCTATTTTACTGTAAAACTAAAAGGACTAGCTTTGACAACATTAAGTAACCTACTAGCTGAGAGCCATAGCAACTATCAAATATTGGTAGCCACCTGATCCAACAGGTTTGGAGTGTCACACCAGAAAGAAGAATCCAGAATTTGAAGAATATTTAGAAAGGATTACTCAATTATCTTATCGAATGGGATAGGATGTTGTCCCCTACTGTCTCTGGCTAGTTCCATCATCAACTGCAGAACTTCCTTTAAGGACATACACACATTTTTCTTCAGCCTAATTTCAGATCCTCTTCCATAACGAGTCTATAAATTGGTCACACACCAATGAATCTATTATTTCATGAGGAGTGTCACACCAAGATGAAGATCTACCAGGAATTAATGCCTATTATAACCAACGAGTTTGGAGTATCACACCAGAATGAAGCTCTATCAGGAATTAATGGCTATAATATCCAACGAGTTTGAAGTGTCACACCAAGATGAATTTCTACCAGGAATTAATGGCTACCATATCCAACGAGTTTGGAGTGTCACACCAGAAAGAAGAATCCAGAATTTGAAGAATATTTAGAAAGGATTACTCAATTATCTTATCGAATGGGATAGGATGTTGTCCCCTACTGTGATAGAATGATGCTCTACCAGGAATTAATGGCCATCATATTCAACGGGTTTGAAGTGTCATGCCAGAATGAAGCTCTATCAGGAACTAATGGCTACCATATCCAATGAGTTTGGAGTGTCACACCAGAATGATGCTCTATCAGGAATTAATGGCCACCATATCCAACGAGTTTGGAGTGTCACACCAGTTTATTAATCAAAGGATTAAGGACAAGACCTGAACCGAAGTTACTGAAGATCTTGAAAGTCTTTCTCAATTATTTCGTTCATGTGCTTCACGTAAATTGATGGATTTATTGACACGCGACCACATCGTAACCGCAAGAGTAGATGAGGATAAGCGAAGTAGGCTAAAGCAAAGCAGATGTGCATCCTTAAAGAATATTAATATTATTTTATATTATTAATATCATAATATTATCCGATCAAATAGTTCAGAAACATTGTCTTACTGTGATGAAATAATTAATTAATACAACTTAAAAAGACCATATTACTAATAAAGAGGATGGACAAACCACAGGAAAGAAACTGTTTAATTACAACTTAAAAAGGCAATATTACTAACAAAAAGAGGATGGACAAACTACAGGAAAAAAGCTGTTTTAATTACAACTTAAAAGGCCATTTTGCAAGAAACTGTATACAAAAGTATTTACAAAATAGAACTTGCTTTCAAGACTGATAGGAAAACGAAACTCTAAAAAAGAAGGATGTGAAACTGTCATGAATCAGTCTTTAATAATAAATGAAAGGAGATAATATCTAAAAGATATCAACATATCACCGTCTCCAACTGATATAAGGAATGCATTACGTGATATGATAGAGATGGTGGGAAATCGCCCCAGTAATGAAGTAAGAGGATGGATTAATGTAAACATCAAGAGGTCAAAATGTTTCGGCCACAAGAGGAAAGTTAGAAGTCACCCTCCTGGTGGAAAGCGTCTTTATACAATGTGACTTGAGGGTACTTGACATTGAGGAAAAGTGCATACTGGGAGTATACATACAGAAACACAGATGGATGTAACGTTAGACTAGCTTTGAACAGTATCAAAATCTACGACCAGGAACTTCTTATGCATTTCGCGACAATTATACCACCAGAAGCGGAACTTACAGTGACAACAAGAACGGAAGTAGGAACTTCTTATGCATTTCGCGACAATTATACCACCAGAAGCGGAACTTACAGTGACAACAAGAACGTAAGTAGGAACTTCTTATGCATTTCGCGACAATTATACCACCAGAAGTGGAACTTACAGTGACAACAAGAACGGAAGTAGGAACTTCTTATGCATTTCGCGACAATTATACCACCAGAAGCGGAACTTACAGTGACAACAAAAATGGAAGTAGGAACTTCTTATGCATTTCGCGACAATTATACCACCAGAAGCGGAACTTACAGTGACAACAAAAACGGAAGTACAAGATGTTGAA
>NW_013675341.1:12307-14222 GCF_000517525.1 Limulus polyphemus | reverse complement strand
GATGTTTGTGTGTTGTATTTCATGATTAAGGTGAGTTTGTGTGTCTAGACAAGAGGAGATAAAGTGTGTTTGTATTGTATCCCACGATTAAGGTGAGTTTGTGTGTCTAGACAAGAGGAGATAAAGTGTGTTTGTATTGTATCCCACGATTAAGGTGAGTTTGTGTGTCTAGACAAGAGGAGAGATAGGGTGTTTGTATTGTATCCCACGATTAAGGTGAGTTTGTGTGTCTAGACAAGAGGAGAGATAGGGTGTTTGTATTGTATCCCACGATTAAGGTGAGTTTGTGTGTCTAGACAAGAGGAGAGAGTGTGTTTGTATTGTATTCCACGATTAAGGTGAGTTTGTGTGTCTAGACAAGAGGAGAGAGAGTTGGGATACAATACAAACACCCGATTAAGGTGAATTTCTGTAAGGTAAGTTGTTCATAAATACTAAATGTTTTTAGAAAACAAACTTATCAAATATTGTTTCTTCTTAGAGTATTCTAAGTGTTTAAAATGTGTTTGTGTGGATGGAATCAGACCCATACCCCATTGGTGGATGGAGTCAGACCCATACCCCATTGGTGGAAATTACAGTGCTTCCCCAGACTTCCTCGCTGGAACATACATCCTCTTCTAGTCACATCTCTTCTGTACCGGCACTCTGCATTCCAAAATATGCTACATCCAACCCTGTAGACCCCCTAGATAAAATATTGGATCAATCAGGTGTGTGTTTGGATTATCCAGTAAAATTAATAATGCAAAGTGCAGTACACTAAATGTTAACAAAAGATAGAAGCTAAGTTTACAGCACACACTGATACGACAATTATTCGTTAATTTCTTGTGACGTTTGTTATTTCGTCGAGTAACAATCTCAATCTACTAATTACTACTTCTGACTTAATGTAACTTACTAACAGATTCAAAAATAAAGAATAGACCTATTCTGTTATACTTCACTTTTTATATGCATCTGTAGCATCTATGTATTGGTCACATGTCAACGACTCCAGAATTTTACATGGAACATTCGGATAACTGAGAAAGCTTTTACATATCTTCAGCTTGAAAATATGCTTGATGGAGCAGCCACTAGCATCTGGTAGTTGTTACTTCTCTCTGTGATGGGGCAACCATTAATACCTGGTAGTTGTTACTTCCATCTGTGATGAGGCAGCCATTAATGCCCTGGTAATTATTCTTCTCTCTGTGATGGGGCAGCTATCTGGTAGTTGTTACTTCTCTCTGTGTTAGGGCAACTACTAATGCCTGGTGATTGTTACTTCTCTCTGTGATGGGGCAGCCATTAAAGCCTGGTAATTGTTACTTCTCTCTGTGATGGGGCAGCCATTAATGCCTGATAATTGTTACTTTTCTCTGTGATGGGGCAGCCATTAGTGCCTGGTAATTGTTACCTCTCTCTGTGATGGAGCAACCATTAATGCCTGGTAATTGTTACTTCTATCTGTGATGGGGCAGCCATTTATGCCTAGTAGTTGTTACAACTTTCTTTTCGAAGGTGGTCTTCCTAGGTAACTTTCTTTGATTTTTTGTTATAATTCTTCTTTACATTTTTCTGTGGCTTCTTTTGCTTTCTCTTCAGTCATATTCATCGCTGTTTGTACTTCTTCTGTAAATATCAAGTCTTATTCTCGTAATTCCTCTCTTAAGTTTCAAATTATTCCTTTTTAGTCTTCTTTTAAATACCTGTCTCTTTCTTGTTAATTTTCTTCCCATTGTTTCATCATTTCCAGGAATTTTTTTATTTTGCTTCTAATATATAGATTCTACTTTATTTTTACCAAAATAACCCCACTTCTGACACCAGTATCGTAATGGTGTGAATAATCATTCGGGTCCTTTTACATTGTTTGCCCGCCCAGTGGCACAGCGGTATGTCTGCGGACTTACAACGCTAGAATCCG
>NW_013675341.1:7111-11730 GCF_000517525.1 Limulus polyphemus | reverse complement strand
CGATACCCGTGGTGGGCAGAGCACAGATAGCCCATTGTGTAGCTTTATGCTTAATTACAAACAAACAATACATTATTTGGTAAAAATAAGGATGACAACAGAGACAGATTCAGGATTTTCAGTTGAGTGTGTGTGTGTATGGGTGGAGGAAGAGGTTAAAATATTGCCCACCGTAGACACATCCTTACATCAAATATTTTGCATTAAAAAAAACACTAGTTTACAAGCTTTTAAAATATTATTAGTGTTCGAGTCCTACGACTTTTGTAATACTTTATACTAATCATAAGTTCGTCTTTAATTATAAAAAACAAAAACATTGCGTGACGAAACATATGAGGTACCCAACTCGGATGGTACCTCCCTTTAAGGCCAGTCTATTTAATGATAACGAAAACGTTTTATCCCTTCGCCTATGACTTCTGAGAGTTAGCTTAACAAATACTACACTTACTTGCTCATTTCTTTCACTCTATGCAAGCTAAATATTCTAAAACTGAACAAACAATGCCAATCAAATAATAAATCATTATTACTTCAGATGACAAAAATAAATAAACTGTAGCTGTGAAACATTTCACCAACAGTGACTCTGAACCGTGGAAATATTTGAGAAACTGGAGCAGTAAGCCACTGTTCACTAACAGTGACACGAGGTCTTTCTGTGTATAACCGACCCACATACTGAACTGTCAGACTATAAGGAAGGCAGCTATTCAACAACACCCTCCAGCTTTTGTATAACTGAACTGTGGGGTTTGACCATCACTCTCATAGCGCTTCCACGGTTTCAATCTGCGGAGATCGTTTTTGCGGCAAAGGATCCAAGAAATATAATCACTTCGTCACGTCTGGTTCGGTAACAGAGAATAGCTGAAAATGGTTGTTGAAATTTTCAGTTATGCAAGAAAATAAGTGTCTTCTATATAATTTCAAATTTCCTCACGAGATGGCACTACATTATGCAATAATAATATATCGCTACAAAGCTCAGGTCTGCAAGATAATCTCTTCGAGTGGTGGTGGAAGCCGGCGATCAGGGGTGTTGGGTGGAAAAGTTGAGGTTCTTAACAGGAGAAAGAAGTGTCTTGTTTGCTTCATTTAATAGGTAAGAGGTAAATATTTAGTAATATTTTTCATTTTAGTTACTTGAAAAGGTTTACAGTTGGTTTTTATAAGGATAAATTACCTTGTGCAGTTTGATTTCGACGCTTACAGCTTCAGGGGCTAGGACTAACCATTGTGGTATGAAAATCGTACGAAACTCGAAAGTAACGATCAATGTGGGTTCCAAGCGTAACTGTTCTTTGTTATCAACATTATATCACTGTGAATTTTCCAGAAGGAAGGTTTTGAAGTGTTATTAAACAGATAAAGAACAATTATTATGAAGATCACTTGAAATACTATATTATATAGGATTAGAAGTAGTTGGAAGGATGTGATTAACATTTTGTCAAATTGTTACGTTGGAACGGAAGAAGAAAGTCGGTTGTAAAGAAAGAAAATAGTTCATTAAACTGAGAAAAAAGGCTAGAGTGAGAAAGTAAAGTCAAAGGAGGAACAGGGTAGAAAGTAAGATTGGTGAGAATAGACAAAATAGAAAGTGAATGAGATCAGTTTAGTAGATAGGAAATGATGAAAATAAAATAAAGATATAGCCTAAAGTACAGCCTGGTATTAACGTAGTGTGTTTCTTCGTGTTGGTTTGGCACATTAATATTTAGTTGCTATGCCTTGTATTAGTGTGGTTTGTAAGGTTATTGTGTTGTAATTTGTTTATTTTGTTGTTTGATGTGTATGGTTACGTTACTGCAAAAATAGTCTAGACCACTACCGCTACTCCCTCTGTCGTATTCAAGTCGGTCAGACGAACTCTGAATTTGGGCGACAGGCATCTTCGGCGCTAAGTATAGTATGGTTGATATTTTATTAAATATTCTTTTTGCTTTCATTCATAAACCGTTAAAATCACTTGGTTTATTTTATTGTTTTGCGTGTATTGTTCTATTTCTTGTTGTTTTGTGTGTATTTTTGTGTTACGTGGTTTATTTTGCTGTTTGTTCGATAATATAATGTTAAGTGGCTTACTTTGTTATTTGGTCTAAATGGTTATGTTGGTTGGTTTATTTTTTGTATTGTGTTACTTGTAGTGCTAAATTATTTTAGAAGTTAGAGGTCGCCACGACCTTCCTTACCCCCCCTCCCCGACAGAATAGCTAGTTATCAAACTGGTTACTATGGTTACCATGTTTACTAATGAATCAGAATTGCTTGAGGTGTATTATTGAAAACCAGCAGTATCAACAATGTCAGCTAATAATAAAACATTTGTTATATATATAAAGCTATTTATATTAGATACATCTAATTGATCCATATTTGATGTTTAAGGAAGCAGCACTCCCTCGCGATCCCTGCAGGATTGCACCGGTATCTTGGTTTATTTTGTTTGGTGTGTATAATTGTATTGTGTTGTTTATTTTGTTGTTTGGTGTGTATTATTGTATTGTTTTGTTTATTTTGTTGTTTAGTATGTATTGCTGTGTTGTTTATTTTGTTGATTTGGTGTGTATTGTTGTATTGTTTATTTTGTTGTTTGGTTTGTATTGTGTTGTTTAGTATGTATTATTGTATTGTGTTGCTTGGTGTTTATTTTGTTTATTTGATGTGTATTGTTGCGTTGCGTTGTTTATATTGTTTATTTGATGTGTATCGTTGCGTTGTGTTGTTTATTCGGAGTGTATTGTTGCGTTGTTTATTTTGTTTATTTGGTGTGTATTGTTGCGTTGCGTTGTTTATATTGTTTATTTGATGTGTATCGTTGCGTTGTGTTGTTTATTTGGAGTGTATTGTTGCGTTGTTTATTTTGTTTATTTGGTGTGTATTGTTGCGTTGCGTTATTTATTTGGAGTGTATTGTTGCGTTGTTTATATTGTTATTTGGAGTGTGTAGTTGTATTGCATTGTTTATATTGTTATTTGGAGTGTATTGTTGCGTTACGTTGATTATTTTGTTATATGGACTATTATTGCGTTGCTTTGTTTATTTTGTTGATTTGGTGTGTATTGTTTATTTTGTTGTTTTGTGTGTATTGTTGCGTTATTTTGTTGATTTGGAGTGTATTGTTGCGTTGCGTTGTTTATTTTGTTGTTTGGAGTCTATAGTTGTGTTTCGTTATTTATTTTGTTGTTAGATATGTATTGTTGCGTTGCGTTGTTTATTTTGTTGTTTGATGTGTATTGTTGTGTTTTGTTGTTTATTTTGTTGTTTGGTGTGTATTGTTGTGTTTCGTTATTTATTTTTTGTTTGATGTGTATTGTTGCGTTGTTTATTTTGTTGATTTGAAGTGTATTGTTGCGTTGTTTGGAGTGTATAGTTGTGTTTCGTTATTTATTTTGTTGTTTGATGTGTATTGTTGCGTTGTTTATTTTGTTGTTTGGAGTGTATTGTTGCGTTGTTTATTTTGTTGATTTGGAGTGTATTGTTGCGTTGTTTATTTTGTTGTTTGGAGTGTATAGTTGTGTTGCGTTGTTTATTTTGTTGATTTGGAGTGTATTGTTGCGTTGTTTATTTTGTTGTTTGGAGTGTATAGTAGTGTTGTGTTGTTTATTTTGTTGTTTGGTGTGTATTGTAGTGTTGTGTTGTTTAGTTTGTTGTTTGGTGTGTATTGTAGTGTTGTGTTGTTTATTTTGTTGTTTGGTGTGTATTGTTGTGTTGCGTTGTTTATTTTGTTGTTTGGTGTGTATTGTTGTGTTGCGTTGTTTATTTTGTTGTTTGGTGTGTATTGTTGTGTTGCGTTGTTTATTTT
Source organism: Limulus polyphemus (assembly GCF_000517525.1). Classification (NCBI taxonomy): domain Eukaryota; kingdom Metazoa; phylum Arthropoda; class Merostomata; order Xiphosura; family Limulidae; genus Limulus; species Limulus polyphemus. The sequence goes on along the minus strand of NW_013675341.1, from coordinate 7,919 downwards.
GTTGTTTGGAGTGTATTGTTGTGTTGCGTTGTTTATTGTGTTGTTTGGAGTGTATTGTTGTGTTGTGTTATTTATTTTGTTGTTTGGTGTGTATTGTTGCGTTGCGTTGTTTATTTTGTTGATTTGGAGTGTATTGTTGCGTTGTTTATTTTGTTTGGTGTGTATTGTTGTGTTGCGTTGTTTATTTTGTTTGGTGTGTATTGCTGTGTTTATTTTGTTGTTTGGTGTGTATTGTTGTGTTGCGTTGTTTATTGTGTTGTTTGGAGTCTATAGTTGTGTTGCGTTGTTTATTGTGTTGTTTGGAGTCTATAGTTATGTTGCGTTATTTATTTTGTTGTTTGGAGTATATTGTTGCGTTGTTTATATTGTTATTTGGAGTGTATAGTTGTATTGCATTGTTTATATTGTTATTTGGGGTGTATTGTTGCGTTACGTTGATTATTTTGTTATATGGACTATTATTGCGTTGCTTTGTTTATGTTGTTGATTGGGTGTGTATTGTTTATTTTGTTGTTTTGTGTGTATTGTTGCGTTATTTTGTTGATTTGGAGTGTATTGTTGCGTTGCGTTGTTTATTTTGTTGTTTGGAGTCTATAGTTGTTTTTCGTTATTTATTTTGTTGTTAGATATGTATTGTTGCGTTGCGTTGTTTATTTTGTTGTTTGGTGTGTATTGTTGTGTTTCGTTGTTTATTTGTTGTTTGGTGTGTATTGTTGTGTTGCGTTGTTTATTTTGTTGTTTGGTGTGTATTGTTGTGTTGCGTTGTTTATTTTGTTGTTTGGTGTGTATTGTTGTGTTGCGTTGTTTA
>NW_013675341.1:5242-6187 GCF_000517525.1 Limulus polyphemus | reverse complement strand
AGTAGTGTTGTGTTGTTTATTTTGTTGTTTGGAGTGTATAGTAGTGTTGTGTTGTTTATTTTGTTGTTTGGTGTGTATTGTTGTGTTGCGTTGTTTATTTTGTTGTTTGGTGTGTATTGTTGTGTTGCGTTGTTTATTTTGTTGATTTGGAGTGTATTGTTGCGTTGTATATTTTGTTGTTTAATGTGTATTGTTGTGTTGCGTTGTTTATTTTGTTTGGTGTGTATTGCTGTGTTTATTTTGTTGTTTGGCGTATATTGTTGCGTTGCGTTGTTTATTTTGTTTGGTGTGTATTGCTGTGTTTATTTTGTTGTTTGGTGTATATTGTTACGTTGCGTTGTATATTTTGTTGTTTGGTGTGTATTGTTGTGTTGTTTATTTTGTTGTTTGGTGTGTATTGTTGTGTTGCGTTGTTTATTGTGTTGTTTGGAGTCTATAGTTGTGTTGCGTTGTTTATTGTGTTGTTTGGAGTCTATAGTTATGTTGCGTTATTTATTTTGTTGTTTGGTGTGTATTGTTGCGTTGTTTATTGTGTTGTTTGGAGTCTATAGTTATGTTGCGTTATTTATTTTGTTGTTTGGTGTGTATTGTTGCGTTGCGTTGTTTATTTTGTTGATTTGGAGTGTATTGTTGCGTGGTTTATTTTGTTGTTTGGAGTGTATAGTAGTGTTGTGTTGTTTATTTTGTTGTTTGGTGTGTATTGTTGTGTTGCGTTGTTTATTTTGTTGTTTGGTGTGTATTGTTGTGTTGCGTTGTTTATTTTGTTGTTTGGAGTGTATAGTTGTGTTGCGTTGTTTATTTTGTTGTTTGGAGTGTATAGTTGTGTTGCGTTGTATATTTTGTTGTTTGGTGTGTATTGTTGTGTTGCGTTGTTTATTTTGTTGTTTGGAGTGTATAGTTGTGTTGCGTTGTTTATTTTGTTGTTTGGTGTGTATTGTTGTGTTG
>NW_013675341.1:1479-4352 GCF_000517525.1 Limulus polyphemus | reverse complement strand
TGTACGACTGGTTATGTAAGATTGAAGTACAATTTCTACTACCTTAACACCAGAACTGTACGACTGGTTATGTAAGATTGAAGTACAATTTCTACTACCTTAACACCAGAACTGTACGACTGGTTATGTAAGATTAACACATAAGTAATGTGTTATGTGTTGAGAATATTCTGCATATTATTATTATTGTTGATTGTTTGTAGTCAACTACACGACGATATATGTGTGTGCTGTCCCCACCGTGGCCCACGTTCTGTTGTTGACGTTTGTAGTATTTGCTAGACGTTGTGTTGTTGGTGTTTTTAGTGGTTACTAAACGTCCTGCTGTTGACGTTTGTAGTGGTTGCTAGACCTTCTGTTGTTGACGATTGAAGTGGTGACTAAACGTGATTAGCTCTTTTTATATATTTTTGTATCTAATGTATTGCTACAATGGGCTATCTGATGTGTGCCTTCCGCCAGTTTCGAACAAGGACTGTTTTATACTTCTGGGACATTAAAGACATAATAGAGTTTGAGACTTAAGAAGCTTTTTAAATTGTTACTGAGGAGTAAATCAATAATATGTATACTGAACTCGCAGTGTTACCTAATTATAATTGTCGTCAATAGTTGCGATTATTCCAGATTATTGAAGTTCTCTACTCTAACTTTAAACGGCGAAAACTGGCGAAGCCTTGCAACAAATAGTCCTAACATTTAGGATAAAAATCACGTAAATTGTTGTTGTTTTTTCTCTCACAATCCTCTAAGTGTTCGCCTGGTGTTGAAATACTGTTATTATACACTCTTCTAAGTTTGGAAAATTCTCAAGAGACTAAATAAAGAATGCAGCGATATAAAATATATTAGGCTTAACGCTAATGTTTTCGACAATTGTAATTGATTATAATCATGCTTCGCAGGCTTGTACAAGGCGTTCGCACCATAACAAATGGTTATTATAATCGTCACGCGAGAATTTCTACAGATGTCTGAACTATCTCGGTGGTAGAAGAAACAAAACTATAAACACCTGTTTTTGCTCAGTTGGCTAACTTCCTACTGCGCTAAGATTATTATTAATTCTGTCGTATTAGTGATTCATTTTTGTCGCAACCTTAAGATGAACTCCTTAGTGGTGTGACAAACGTGATCAGTGAAAAGGAACCAGTTTACTATATAAGACTGGGTATTTGTTCTCTACTACATATATTTAACATCGGGAGAGTAGGCTTAACAATAAGCTGAGGAAATGTGTAACATAATATAGATAAAAACTTAAAAACCAAAATATACATAGCTTAAAATTCTGTGAAGGACTGTTTAAGAGAGCAACTGCTTACTTGTTAACAGTTTATCTTTCTGTAACATATGTAAATATCAGTTTACAGGAAGTACAGTGATATGTGTTATATCAGTTTACGAAAGGTGTGTTAGGTGTTACACTGGTTTACAGAAGGTGTAGGGTTATGTGTTATATCAATTTACAGAAGGTGCAGTATTATGTGTTATATCGATTTACAGGAGGCGCGGTATTATGTGTTATATCAGCTTACGGAAGGTGTTGTATTATGTGTTACTTCGGTTTACGGAAGGTGCAGGGTTATGTGTTACATCGATTTACAGAAGGTGCAGTGTTATGTGTTATACTTTACGAAAGCTGAGCAGTTATTTGGTAGATCTGTTCTGTTTGTTATTGATAATCATAAACATATCTGTATTAACAAGAAACTAATCATTCAATTTAAGTATAAATACTGACACACACACTTTAAAATGTAACAGTTAAAAATAACTAAAATATACTATAGAACGACGTTTTTCCACCGTTAATCTAGTAACATAAGGTAAATTATAAACACAACTTAGTACGACCATGGAGAAAAACTGGGCTGGCTGTGCTTCAAACTTACATAACCAGTCGTACAGTTCTGGTGTTGACGTAGTCGAAATTGTACTTCAATCTTACATAACCAGTCGTACAGTTCTGGTGTTAAGGTAGTAGAAATTGTACTTCAATCTTACATAACCAGTCGTACAGTTCTGGTGTTAAGTTAGTAGAAATTGTACTTTAATCTTACATAACCAGTCGTACAGTTCTGGTGTTAAGGTAGTCGAAATTGTACTTCAATCTTACATAACCAGTCGTACAGTTCTGGTGTTAAGGTAGTAGAAATTGTACTTTATTACCTACTAATCATATATAATACACTACTTATGTGTTACCTACTAATCATATATAATACACTACTTATGCGTTATTACCTACTAATCACACATAATACACTACTTATGCGTTATTACCTACTAATCATATATAATACACTACTTATGTGTTACCTACTAATCATATATAATACACTACTTATGTGTTATTACCTACTAAATCACACATAATATACTACTTATGTGTTATTACCTACTAATCATTACCTACTAATCATATATAATACACTACTTATGCGTTATTACCTACTAATCATATATAATACACTACTTATGTGTTATTACCTACTAATCATATAATACACTACTTATGTGTTACCTACTAATCATATATAATACGCAACAATACACACCAAACAACAAAATAAACAACACTACAATACACTCCAAACAACCAAATAAACAACGCAATGTAACAAAACACACCAAATCAACAAAATAAACAACGCAATCCAACAATACACATTAAACAACAAAATAAACAACGCAACAATACACTCTAAATCAACAAAATAAACAACGCAACGCAACAATACACACCAAACAACAAAATAAATAACGCAACTCAACTATAGACTCCAAACAACGCAACACAACAATACACACCAAACAACAAAATATAAAACGCAACGTAACAATACACTCCAAACAACAAAATAAACCAC
>NW_013675341.1:0-975 GCF_000517525.1 Limulus polyphemus | reverse complement strand
CTGGTGTTAAGGGAGTAGAAATTGTACTTCAATCTTACATAACCAGTCGTACAGTTCTGGTGTTAAGGGAGTAGAAATTGTACTTCAATCTTACATGAGATTCAGACTAAAACGTTCTACATTAATTATTGGAGCAGTTTGAGTATGACAGATATAGATACCAGAAGAAACAAAACATGAATTATACAAAAAATAAAACCTTGTGTAAATAGATAACTTTTGCCATTATAAAACTTCTCACTGCAATATTCCAGACCCCGTCAAGCGTGGATGTGAAAGAAGTTAAAGGAAAGTCTAGAATGTTCCATGATCGATAAGCTCACACTTGGAACTTTGGATGTAAGACTAGTAGTTTACACGTGGTTATTGTAAAAGTAGGCTTGGCAAAAGAGCTATTACTTCGTCTGGAAAAGCGTATTACCGTTGTTTGATTTCTTATATAGAGGGTTTGTTCCGTTCTGAAGAAACGCATTCCTTAGTGGTCTATGTTTCATTCAAAATTGATAGAACGGCATCTAATCTAGTGTTTCGCTTTCCTTTATCATTTTATTTTTGCTTTCATAAAAAAGTTTCGCATTGAAAGGAAGCAGTACGATAAAAGGGGGAAAATAATTAAACACTATTAATCTTTATGTCTGCCAACTTAAAAGATTCCTCAACTTTTTGTTTAGACTGATAATTTTTTATTCGCAGAATACATTCAACGGCAACTGAAAAAAGATATTCAGGGAAAAGATGAGTAAAAAAAATCTCGGTATTCTTTAGAACTGACCTACCAGTTTCAAGTAATAAATGCTTGTCATAAATTAGAAATTTCTTTATCGCATATTGGAAAGTAAAGTTCAGAGATGGCGCTGTAATCGAGACAAAGATTGTGTAAGAGAAGGCACAATATTTCAAAATACAACATCAGTTTTATAGATACTTATAGATCTATTAGTTTTGTAGATAAATATAGATCTATCAGTTTTATAG
>NW_013675340.1:21196-22071 GCF_000517525.1 Limulus polyphemus | reverse complement strand
AGAGTCCAGATAGCCCATTGTGTAGCTTTGTGCTTAATTACAAACCAACCCAAACAGACACCCACTTTTTTATTTTAGAAGTTTACCGGTAGAAATATATCTACTCACCATTGTTTAATCTAACTTGATTATTTCTTTGTTATTTAATAATCATACCCGTCGAACGTCTTTGCGATATGAAACTTTGTTGGTATAATATTTTTCTTTGATTACCCATGTCATGGCCTGATAATTAGGGCGGTCGACTCTCAATCTGCTAACCACGGGTTCGAATCCCTGTCATCGAACATACTCGACCTTTCTACCGCGGGAGCATTGTAATGTGACAGTCAGTTTCACTTTTCCTTGATAAAGGGTAGCCCAGGAGTTGGTGGTGGGTGGTGTTGATTAATTGCCTTCACTTTATGTTGTCACTTTCTAAATTAGCGACGCGAGATTTAACAAAGAAACAAATAGACATTTCTTCTAGTTAACCAAGGCTTCTCAGTACTATAAAACTCAGAAAATATCGTGAGCCGAATCGCTTTTAAAATGAACTGTTTTAATTTCCATAAACTCTTTATAAACGTTTTTTTTTTCAATATCTAAATATATATATATATGTGTGACAACTGTATTATATACTTTACAGAAGGACGGTTTGGCCGACAACTGCCATGGTGTGCCTTAACTAAGCGAAATCTGATTCTTCTATTGGCTCTGAGAGACGGGCGTTGCATAGTGGCTATCGTGCCTAGTCCGTGATTCCGAGGGATCATGGTTCGCGACCTGCTGTCGCTAAAAGCGCTCCATATAGTAAGTGCGTTATAAGAGTAACGGTAAATCATACTATTCGAGTACCCTGCGAGTTAGCAGTGGCTGCTGTTAAGTAGTGT
>NW_013675340.1:8714-20251 GCF_000517525.1 Limulus polyphemus | reverse complement strand
AGGTGCGTTATAAGAGTAACGGTAAATCATACTATTCGAGTACCCTGCGAGTTAGCAGTGGCTGCTGTTAAGTAGTGTCCTAACGGTAAATCATACTATTCGAGTACCCTGCGAGTTGGCAGTGGCTGCTGTTAAGTAGTGTCCTAACGGTAAATCATACTATTCAAGTACCCTGCGAGTTGGCAGTGGCTGCTGTTAAGTAGTGCCTAACGGTAAATCATACTATTCGAGTACCCTGCGAGTTAGGCAGTGGCTGCTGTTAAGTAGTGTCCTAACGGTAAATCATACTATTCGAGTACCCTGCTGTGTAAAGCCGTTCCTAATTTTGAACTTATACACTAAACGGAAGGACACTACTTAACAGCAGCCACTGCTAACTCGCAGGGTACTCGAATAGTATGATTTACCGTTAGGACACTACTTAACAGCAGCCACTGCTAACTCGCAGGGTACTTGAATAGTATGATTTACCGTTAGGACACTACTTAACAGCAGCCACTGCTAACTCGGTTAAACCTCCTAATAAAAAGTAGGTCACCTTCACAGTTGAGACTTCGCTAACTGAACATTGGATGACGATGTTTCGCGACTGCATGTAAATCACGGTTATTTATTTACACAAATAAAGCAGTATTCAAAACATGTCCGTCCTTAATTTGGTAGTGTAACGTTGTCAGCCGAGTGTGAAGCAAACAGTTTGTTTATGTCATAATTTCAGCTGAAAGCCACACAAGGACTGATTAGGTGGGACGAGAATTCGAACCCTTTCATTCTGAAAGAAAAACATTACCATTTCTCATAAAGTCCACAATCTACAAAACAGACGCTAATCGTCCAAAGTATATACTGTTGCGTCAGCGAGGTCACGTGACTAGTGTCACGCCACCTCTCGAACCTTCGGGAATAGTCGGGAGATTACTAGATATAGGGTAGTCTGGTATATATATAAGAGGGTGACAATGTGACGGAACAATGTGTGTGTAGGTAGTGAGTAATTGATCTGCAGTGAGAAAGTATTATTGAAGTTGAGCACGTTCGTTGTTATAGCGTTTGTTTTAGCGCGATTGTTGAAATTAAGTGTATCGTAAAGTTATATTCGGAAAGAATAAACCACTTTTATTAAGTAAGGACTGTGTCGCTAAAGTTTCGTCGGAACGAAGTTACGGAAAGTTAATTAACGAACGGAGACGTAACAGTACTTTTTAATACATTACACTGAATTCTCACTCATGTACAAAATTGTGAGTAAGACATTTTTTTATCCGATGTTTTTAAATTAACATGGACGCACATTGTGTTTACTTTTTTATCCGATGTTTTAGATTAATATGGACACACTGTGTTTACTTTTTTATGCGATGTTTTAAATTAACATGGACGCACATTGTGTTTACTTTTTTATCCGATATTTTTAAATTAACATGGACGCACATTGTGTTTACTTTTTTTATCCGATGTTTTAGATTAACATGGACGCACGCTGTGTTTACTTTTTTATGCGATGTTTTTAAATTAACATGGACACACTGTGTTTACTTGTATGTTCTTGCATTTCTTGAGACGCTATTTTCTTATCTAACAGATTTTATAATCTGATTCACCACTCACAATTATACTCCAGGACTGCATGGAAATCTTCTTCAGTGTTATCGATAATTATGCTTAAAAATATTCTATTTTGAAATGGCATTTCGTAGTAAATATACGCTTTACAAGTTACGATAAAATTCAAAACCGATAATAGCTTACTTGTTGCTTCATACGTAAGGTAAGTAATAATTGGGTTTAATGTTTGTTTTGTGGTTTTTATGTAATGTTTACTGTAGCTTATGCTTTTGTTTGCTTCATTTGTTTGTGCGTTTCATTCTTCAGTAAATGTTTGTGTGTGTGTTGTACGGAGTTGTAAATCACGCTTGGTTTGTTTTAGATTTCGCGCAAAGCTACACAAGAGCTATCTGCGCTAGCCGTCCCTAATTTAGCAGTGAAAGACTAGAGGGAATGGCAGCTAGTCATCACCAACCACCGCCAACTATTAGGCTACTCTTTTACCAACGAATAATGGGATTGACCATCAAATTATGACGCCCCCACGGCTGAAAGGGCAAGCATGTTGTTTGGCTGTGTTTATAATTGTTGTAGATTTCATGAAGTGTTGTATAACGTATGGACTAGAATTATGAAGTACTGTTTCATGATGTTTATAATTCTTGTAGAGTTCATGAACTGTTGTATTATGTATGAGACTAGAAGTATGAAGTACTGCTTGATGATGTTTATAATTGTTGTAGAGTTCATGAGGTGTTGTATTATGTATGAGACTAGAAGTATGAAGTACTGCTTGATGATGTTTATAATTGTTGTAGATTTCATGAACTGTTGTATTATGTATGGATTAGAAGTATGAAGTATTGTTTGGCTGTGTTTACAATTGTTGTAGAGTTCATGAGGTGTTGTATTATTTATGGACTAGAAGTATGAAGTACTGTTTGATGATGTTTATAATTGTTGTAGAGTTCATGAGGTGTTGTATTATGTATGGGACTAGAGGTATGAAGTACTGTTTGGCTGTGTTTATAATTGTTGTAGAGTTCGTGAACTGTTGTATTATGTACGGTACTAGAAGTATGAAGTACTGTTTGGCTATGTTTTTGATTAGTGTGATAGTCTTCTTGTGAGTTTCGATATTATGCTATGAAGTCATAAAATGCTTTTTTTGACTGCTTCTACTTCATACCACTAATCCATACATAATACAACAGTTCATGAACTCTACAACAATTATAAACATAATCAAACAATACTTCATACCTCTAGTCCCATATATAATACAACAGTTCATGAAGTCTACATGAAGCCTAGTCGAACTTTTTATGTATACTTACTATGATACATAGAATCCACCGAAAAAGGTAATCAACATGTGTTGTTATAATCGTTTTTAGGTTTCACATTAAATAAAAACTTCACATACAGTAGAAAAGTGTGTGATTTTTTATTTTTCTGAAATCATGAAAAGTTGTTTGGTGTTTGTTTTGGACCTGTGAACACAGTGTTCGTACATTTAAGAAGATTTCATTTTGCACGAAAATCGTCGAAAATAGTTTTGTTTTGGTTCATGTAATCTTACAAGATTGAACTAGAAATATTGAAACTAAAACCGTGTTCAGTTAGTTTAATAGTTTCTCGAGGATATGTAATATAAAATGTTGAGGGTTATATTCTACGAATTAAACTTTATATCTACATAGCAAAAGTTTCCCCGTGTGACAGCGATAAGTCTACGGATTTACGACGCTAACATCAGGAGTTCGATTCCTTATGGTGCACACAACAGATAGCCTAATGTGGCTTTGCTTTGATAAAAACACACATACATACGTATAAGTAAAAAAAAGAAATAGTTTGTCTGTCTAAATCAGAACGACCTTTACCGCTTGGTCACTGACTTCCTGATCTTAAAATTAACGTAAATAAATCCTTTTCTCCGTCAGCTCAAATGAATGTTTAATCCCTCTGACGTACGGACATAAAGAAATCCCAGCTAGCGTGAGTAGGGGGGCATTGTTGGAAATGTTGCTTTCAAAACGTAATTAGGAAGTCGACCATTATCACGGGTAATGGCGTAGTGCCCGAAAAGAAAACTTGAAACCTTTCATCCGTGAACGTCTGCTGGTATTAAAGATGTGTTAACCACGTCAAATAGTTAAAGTAACGATACTTGCAGAGTTTACAATACGTGATTTAGTAGCGTTTGTTGTCTGTGTAAAAGAGAAGCGTCTTTTTCACATGAAAACCTCAATAAGTATATTAAAAACCAAACTCGAGGTGGATCATTCTTGTTAGGCTAAAAACCAGTCAAATTAAGAGATTGTTTGTCTGTTCAAGTGCAATAAAGATTCAAATTAGCTTCGAGGGTAATTATTTATTCGTATTATAGATAACCAGGACATTTATTAGATATTTTTATGTATGAAATTATTCAAAATGATTAATTGTTTTGCACGCGTCAGATTTAGTACTGAGTCAGACTTAGTTCTATGAAACTGATTGATTAGCATTATACATCTTACAATTTCAGCAGAATCAGGCTTATTTATAGCAAACTGGTTGACTTGTGTTTTTTCATCAGACTAGTATACTTTTTTTTATGCAACTTTAAGTTATTGATTTTCGCAAGAGGTTAATAGAAATAAACGAGAGGACCACCACAGAAGGCGAATGATGGTCTGCTGTACTTCTGTTAGGACTAAAACTAGTTCAGAAATATACGATATAAAATGGTACATCGTAGTAGTTTTAAGTGTGTTATGGACGTGTTTCTAAAATATCTTCTACATATTTGTTTGATTTCCTCTTGTTATAGCCGAAGGGCTAGCTTTTACAATCTGTCTTCCTCCTCCTCTTGCCCTTCGGGGGTTTTCTTGGCCCTGCAATTCATTGAAATGGGTGTGCTCCAATTAAAGCGCCCTCTATAAGAAATTCATACGAGCGGCTCACAATGTCAACTAGAGCATACAGGGGCAGATATGTTGTTCCTCCTATCGTTGTCACAGGGGCATTGAAAATGTGTTCTTAAGTAGCTTAACTCGGCCTGCGTTCAGCACAGGGCTGTTTTGTATGTCCTGTCTGTGTGTTTAATAGTTTGTATTGTAAATATCGTCGTGTACGTAGTACAAATAACTTTAAATAGTCATGAAGTTTAGAAGGACTATCATGTTTGTGGCAGCAAATAACGGACCCACTTTCCCTTTTAACACACACTCACGTTTCAGATTCAGGTGGCCTCCGGACAAGGTGAGTTAAAACTTTTATTGAGCACCTGATACAAAGTATCTATTATATGTATCCAACACACACTTAGAGTTCTGTTATGTAAAATTATGTCAAGTGTATGATATCCAGTACACTAGGGATCCAGAACAAATTTACTGGTTCAACGAAACAAACAAACAAAAAAAGTAACAAAATTACAAGTTAGTATTATTAACCATGGTGCAAATATATTACTGTATTAAGTATTATTAACCATGATGTGAATGTATTACTGTATTAAGTCTTATTAACCATGGTGTGAATGAATTAAGTTTTATTAACAATAGTGTGAACGTATTAAGTGTTATTAACCATGGTATAAATGTATTACGTTTTATTAACCACATTGTGAACGTATTAAGTGTTATTAACCATGGTGTGAACGCATTAGGTGTTATTAACCATAGTGTGAATGTATTATGTGTTATTAACCATGGTATGAATGTATTACTGTATTAAGTGTTATTAACCATGGTGTAAATGTAATGCGTTTTATTAACCATATTGTGAAGGTATTGGGTGTTATTAATCATGATGTGAATGTATTACTGTATTAGGTGTTAGAACATGTAATCACACACACACATATATATATAATGTGCATATGACTACGTATTACCAGCTAATATTAGTAACCCTCAATACATACTGTAACAAATCTTCACGTTTACACATCCACACCATGGTTAATAAAACATAATGCATTTACACAATGATTAATAACACCTAATGCGTTCACACCATGATTAATAATACCTGATACAGTAATACATTCACACCATGATTAATAACACCTAATGCGGTCACACCATGGTTAATAACACCTAACACATTCATACCATGATTAATAACACCTAATACATATACACCATGGTTAATAAAACCTAATACATATACACCATGGTTAATATCATCTAATGCGTTCACACCATGATTAATATCATCTAATGCGTTCACACCATGGTTAATAAAACCTAATACATATACACCATGATTAATATCATCTAATGCGTTCACACCATGGTTAATAAAACCTAATACATATACACCATGGTTAATATCATCTAATGCGTTCACACCATGGTTAATAAAACCTAATACATATACACCATGATTAATATCATCTAATGCGTTCACACCATGGTTAATAAAACCTAATACATATACACCATGGTTAATATCATCTAATGCGTTCACACCATGGTTCATAACACCTAATACAGTAATACATTCACATCATGATTAATAACACCCAATACGTTCACAATATGGTTAATAAAACGCATTACATTTACACCATGGTTAATATCATCTAATGCGTTCACACCATGGTTCAGGTCTAACTATAGTTTCATTCGCACTTGAAGACTGAGCTGGCGGCTAAACAAGTAAACAAGTTGTGTATCTACATTTTAGAAAACCTGTCCAACACAAATGTTTCAACTGTCGATTGCTCTCACAGAGTCAGGTTCAGTTAGTACCTGTACTAGTAGTTCAATGTCGACGTTATTTCCGCCTCGCGTACAGCAGGTATAATACAGGACAAACGTGAACTGTTAAATGAATGTGTAGGGAACGAGAAAACCCTTTGGCAAGGGAAACTGCCGGAAAACTGTGGTTTTTGCAACCACAGGGGTGTGGCCGATTCTTCGAAGGTTGCATCAAGACATCAGCCAAGAATATCTGAAATATAAACTAAAAAAAGGCACACAAACCAACGACTTTGTTGAGAATGTTTTACAGAGCCTCTAAATCTTACTTTCGATTAAATGTTCTGAAAGATTTCTTTTAGATCGCTTAATTAAACACCAGATTATTTTTATGATTAGCATAAAAATAACCAGATCAATTTGTGTAACCACCAGTTCACCATAAAGATAACTAGATCAATTTGTGTAACCACCAGTTCACCATAAAGATAACTAGATCAATTTGTGTAACCACCAGTTCACCATAAAGATAACTAGATCAATTTGTGTAACCACCAGTTCACCATAAAGATAACTAGATCAATTTGGTAACCACCAGTTCACCATAAAGATAACCAGATCAATTTGGGTAACCACCAGTTCATCATAAAGATAACCATATCAATTCGTCTAACCACCAGTTCACCATAAAAATATATAGATCAGTTCATCTAAGCACCAGTTCACCATAAAAATATATAGATTAGTTCATCTAAGCACCAGTTCACCATAGACACAACCATATCAATTTGTATAACCACCAGTTTACCATAAACATAACTATATCCAGTTTACCATAAACATAACTATATCAGTTCGCACCAGTTCACCATTAAAGATAAACAAATCAGTTCATCTAACCTCCAGTTAATTATGACGATAACCAAATCAGTTTCGTAACCACCAGTTCACCTTATATACTGATCTTTAAAGGTAGTTAGATCAGCTTTTTTGAATACCAGCTCCATTGTTCTAAGCCTATAATAGACCAACGTGTTTAAATAATATATTAATCTCTTACCTTATGAAAATAGTAGATAAACTTGCTTAATCACCAACCTATTATTTCTATCCTAAAAATAAACCAAATTGTTTAACCGATAAATAAGTCGTAACAACCTAAAGATCCGCTGTTTCACTCAATCTTTGAAACTAAAAGGTCGTTTTAACCATGTTCTGCAATCGTCAGTTGCTTTCTTACCTAAGATAGACACTAGTTAGTTAAAGCTTTCTTACCTAAGATAACACTAGTTAGTTAAAGCTTTCTTACCTAAGATAGTTTACACTAGTTAGTTAAAGCTTTCTTACCTAAGATAGTCTACAATAATTTAACTCTGTCTTTGAAACTAAGAGGTTGTTTTAATCATGTTCTTCAACCGTCAATTAAGTCTTTCCTACTTTACTTTATTAAGTTTGCAATTTCTTAACCACCCACTTGTAGATTACTTTTTTAATTACATTATGTTAACCTCAGTTCTTGTATGCCACCTGATGTCAGGTAAACCTGGTGAAACGTTGTGAACAAAATAAACAAAAGTTTTACTACGTACAACCGATAAACAAAAAAGTGTGAATTTTAAATAACATTGTTCTTTCTAATATTTAACTACAAAAATGTTTGACTTACAAAATATAACAATAATATAGATTCAAAAGTGACCAGTCTTGAAAAAAAGAAAAGAAAGCCACATCAAGGCTGCAGGGTAGCATTTCTTAACCTTTCCGACTCTACTGTCGCGAACCGCTAAAATACAAGTAAAATGGAAAAAAAAAACGATTACGATTTATTTGAATATTCTTTCAGTTTTTGTTTGTTTTCGTGAAACCCCATGAACCGGCAAGGTGGTTGTGACAGACGCCGCCAATCAGAAGACCGGTGGTTGAGAAACTGCTATCTACTGACACGTATAATATAATGTAGGTGTGGTCTGGCTACTATGACCATAGTGTAGGTGTGGTCTGGCTACTATAATTATGGTGTAGGTGTGGTATGGCTATTATAGCCATAGTGTTGGTGTGGCCTGGCTGCTCTGGCCATAGTGTGGGTGTGTACTGACTATTTTAGCCATAGTGTAGGTGTGACCTGACTGTTATAGCCATAGTGTTGGTGTGGTCTGGCTGCTGTGGCTATAGTGTGGGTGTGGCCTGACTGTTTTAGCCATAGTGTAGGTGTGGCCTGACTGTTATAGCCATAGTGTTGGTGTGGCCTGGCTGTTGTGGCCATAGTGTGGGTGTGGCCTGACTGTTTTAGCCATAGTGTAGGGGTGGCTTGGTTGCTGTGGCCTGACTGTTTTAGACATAGTGTAGGCGTGGCCTGGCTGCTATAGTCGATTAGAAAGTGACTTTAAAACCTTTTCTCAAATCACTCATCTTTTTTCTTCCCATGTCTGTTTGCTACCCACGGGATGTTCCATAAAATGACACTAAGTAAGACTGTATTCGGAGGCAGGAATGCGTACTCGCCTTTTTTCCTAAGGAAGGCAAAGACTAAAAAACTCATGAACTTTTTTTTTATAATCGTCATTAAAGACGCTGACTTTAGTGACTTAGCTACCGATTTGGCGAGATTCTTTTCATCAGTCACGCTAGTCCCCCCCCCCCCCCTTCTTCTTGGTGGTCCAGCGGTACGTCTACGGAGTTACAGTGCTAAAATCAGATTGGGCACAGATAGCCCAATGTGTAACTTGTCGCTGAAAAAATCCAACAAAAACCGTGGCGCTGTTGATTCGGTTTCTATTTATATTAAAATCTAAATTCATTACCTTACTTATTAATGAATAATGGTGCTTTGCACGATCACCTCCACTCCGCGTGGTTTTAACACACGAGTGCTCGCTGAGAGAAATAAAAGTCCAGAGCCTGTGGTCAAAGACAAATGAAATTTAACCTCACAGCTTTGAATGCAAGACACGTTTATTAACAGTAAGCACGTACTGCACTGACACCTGAGCATACGTGACGAGTTTAGAAAGTGAAGCCAGAGTTTGTTTTTTCTTGTAGTTCATAATACAGTAAGATAAATATCGACACTATTCGTTATCCCGCCAACGGTGACAGGAAGAATGACGTCATATAAGAAACGTGCTTAGTCCGATTCCGTATGTATATAAAATTTATGTTGAAAGGTTTTTCGTTTCAGCGGAGGAATATGTTTCTAAAAATAGTGTCTTGGTTCTTAGAGGAACTAGATTTCGAATTTAAGGGATAAAATGCGCTGTATGTGATTTTTCACTTTGTACAAAGCTAAGTTAAAATTTTGTTGTAAAAATAAACATATTTCTTATTACCTTCGCCACCGAAGGTTATGTTTCACCCCTGTGTGTGTTTGTCAGCAAGGTTTCTCGAAAACGGCTGAATGAATTTGGACGAAGTTGGTATATATTTGAATTATGATCCAACTTAGAAGTTATTAGTTTTTGGAGGGTCGAGGTTAAAGGTTAAGGTCACGAAAATACAACAAAAATCCCTATCTGTTAAGATGGGGACCGATTTTTTCCACACTATTTTTGCTCTATAATTCAGTCTAAAAATGATCGGATTTTGATGAAACTTGGTGGACATATGTAGAATATTATTCCTCGTTGTCCTGCCAAATATGGACCGTATCCGTTGATACGGACGCATTTTCGTTTGTTTGTTTTTTGAGAGCCGAATATGATCAACGCTGCGGGTTGGATGTATGCTCTCTACCGAGTGCCCCTCTTGTCAATTATATTTCTGTCTATGGTATAATTTTAGGCTAATCAGAAAAGAGCAAAACTGAAATATTAGAGATTGGGTCACATTGTTACAAAATACCTGATGTACCAGTCTCCAAGAGGTGTCACAGTTTTTATAGTTCGGGGCAACATACTGTTAAAATTTACACTCCTTTAAGATTAAGTTCACTTTTATTGAAATTTATGTAAATATTGCGCCTTGTTTTGTTTTTTAATGTCTATTTTCCAAACGTGCTTGAAAATCATAATATCGGAGATCATTGAATTGCCGTCAAATGCTCCTTCACGGCGAGCCTGTATTTTAAAAAATAGTACTTCCTGTAGAGGTGAACGTGACCTTGGATTTACCGGATGTTCTTTTAAACCTTCCGTCGATTACACACTTCTGTTTCTCGTTGATCAGTCGGGCACTTCAAAACCGTAAGAGGCCGCTAGAATGAACCCACATTTGAGCAGGGGTTGGGTTGTTGTAGTCTCTCTGCCAGGTCGTTAAACTTCAGGAAGAGTATTCGTTATTTAAAATCCTGGAATTATGTTAAACTTCAGGAAGAGTATTCGTTATTTAAAATCCTGGAATTATGTTAAACTTCAGGAAGAGTATTCATTATTTAAAATCCTGGAATTATGTTAAACTTCAGGAAGAGTATTCGTTATTTAAAATCCTGGAATTATGTTGAACTTCAGGAAGTGTATTCGTTATTTAAAATCCTGGAATTATGTTAAACTTCAGGAAGAGTATTCGTTATTTAAAATCCTGGAATTATGTTAAACTTCAGGAAGAGTATTCATTATTTAAAATCCTGGAATTATGTTAAACTTCAGGAAGAGTATTCGTTATTTAAAATCCTGGAATTATGTTAAACTTCAGGAAGAGTATTCATTATTTAAAATCCTGGAATTATGTTAAACTTCAGGAAGAGTATTCATTATTTAAAATCCTGGAATTATGTTAAATTTCAGGAAGAGTATTCATTATTTAAAATCCTGGAATTATGTTAAACTTCAGGAAGAGTATTCGTTATTCAAAATCCTGGAATTATGTTAAACTTCAGGAAGTGTATTCGTTATTTAAAATCCTGGAATTATGTTAAACTTCAGGAAGTGTATTCGTTATTTAAAATCCTGGAATTATGTTAGACTTCAGGAAAAGTATTCATTATTTAAAATCCTGGAATTATGTTAAACTTCAGGAAGAGTATTGTTACGTCTCTGGTCGTTTGTTAATTTCCGGTATAAATTCTTCCCAAGGAACTTCAGCGATACAAGTTCTTTCCTAAATAAAACTAGTTTATTCTTTTTCAATTCAACTTTGCAATACACTTAATTTTCACAGTCCCTTACTTAAATATACGCTATAATTCACAACGAACGATTCACGCACTTTACCGCGCTTGGCTCAATTGTTCGTCTCTATCTCTGCCTGTCTGCAATTCAATTATTGCCGTCACTTTATTTACCGGCTTATATATGCGAGAAAGTGGGCGTCTGGTGAACACTCGAGGATTCACGAACGGGCATGATCTTTCTAGAATCTCAT
>NW_013675340.1:6658-7730 GCF_000517525.1 Limulus polyphemus | reverse complement strand
TCTAGCACGGACTCTCGTCCTAAACCTAGCCCTGTAGACTTCAAACTGATTTTGGGTTCCATAACTGAGTTCTAGAACAGCTACTAGTGCTCTATAGTTGTGCCTGTCGTCCAAGTATTTCCAGTGGTTGTCCCTTCAAGCTTGTTGCCTGATATACTGCTTTCTACTCCTCTGTCCATCCATTAATCTCTGCCAGGAGCTCAAATTGTGCTCTATATGATTCTCGCAGTGCCTTCCCATCGAATTCCTGTAGTTTCCTTCGTACTGGATCACCCCTATTGCTGACATTCACATCTGGGATGTGACTTTTAACAGGACTGAAGATGTCTACATTAGGGTTTAGCTGCGGTGTCTGGAAGGGGCTTGCCTTTGTCTGGAGCTGATTAAGTCGATGGTTAATGTATCCTCCTTGTGTAAAAGACAGTAAATCATTCTTTAATGTATTTAATTCATTTTGAAATTTGTTAATGTTTTCCATTTGTACTTCTTGCCACTGTTGTTGACTTTCCTGTAGTTGCTGCAAACTTTCCTGCAACTGTTGGAGACTTTCTTCCTGTTTCCTTTCTTGTTCCAGTTGCCACTGCTGTAATCTCTCTTCTTGTTTCTTTTCTCGTTCTTCTTGTTTCTTTTGCTGTACTTGTATTACTGCCATTAAATCTGCTAAGCTGTAGTTTGATTTGCCACTTCTCGTTTCCATCTTCTTCTTCTTCTTTTTTTTATCCCACTCTCTGACATCAATTTGTTACGTCTCCGGTCGTTTGTTTATTACTAGTAAAAATTTTTTCCGAAGAACTTCAGCGATACAAGTCTTTTCTTAAATAAAACTAGTTTATTCTTTCTCAATTCAACTTTGCAATACACTTAATTTCCACAGTCACATCACTAAAACGCACGCTATAATTCACAACGAACGATTCACGCACTTTACCGCGCTTAACTCCATTGTCGGTCTCTATCTCTGCCTGTCTGCAATTCAATTATTGCCGTTACTTTATTTACCGGCTTATATATACGAAATAGAGGGCGTCTGGATAACACTCGAGGCTTCACGAACGGACATGATTTTTCTTGA